>NC_092398.1:37451540-37536177 GCF_030028105.1 Mobula birostris
CAGCGAAACGCTCTCCCAGTCTGCGTTGGGTCTCGCCAATATATAGAAGGCCACATCGGGAGCACCGGATGCAGTATATCACCCCAGCCGACTCACAGGTGAAGTGTCGCCTCACCTGGAAGGACTGTCTGGGGCCCTGAATGGTGGTGAGGGAGGAAGTGTAAGGGCATGTGTAGCACTTGTTCCACTTACCTGTTCCGGGAAGGGATGGGGGGGACAAATGGACAAGGGAGTCACATAGGGAGCAATCCCTTGGATTCACTTGATGGGGGGGGAGAGGGGGAGAGGGAGAAGGGGGAGGAGGGGGAGAGGGGGAGAAGGGAGAGGAGGGGGAGAGAGGGAGAAGGGAGGGGGGAGAGGGGGAGAAGGGAGAGGAGGGGAGGGGGAGGAGGGAGAGGAGAGGGAGAGGGGAGAAGAGAGGGAGAGATGAGAGGGAGAGAGGAGAGGGAGAGAGGAGAGGGAGAGAGGAAAGGGAGAGGGGAGAGGGGAGAGGGAGTGGGAGGAGGAGGAGGGAGTGGGAGGGGGAGAGGGGGGAGAAGAGGGGGAGGGGGAGGAGAGGGGAGAGGCGGAAGAGGGAGAGGGGAGGGGGAGGGGGAGGAGGGGAGGAGGGAGAGGAGAGAGGAGAGGAGAGGGGAGGGGGAAGAGGTAGAGGGGAAGAGGGAGAGGGGGAGGGAGAAGAGGGAGAGGGGGAGGGGAGAGGGGGAGGGGACAGGGGGCTGGGAACAGGGAGAGGGGGAGGGGGACAGGGGGCGGGGAACAGGGGAGAGGAGGGGGATGAGGGAGAGGAAGGGGATGAGGGGGATGAGGGGGATGAGGGGGAGGGGGAAGGGGAGCGGGAGGAGGGGGAACGGGGGGAGGGGGAGAGGAGGGGGAAGAGGGAGAGGGGGAGAGGGAGAGGGAGAGGGGAGGGGGACAGGGGGCGGGGAAGAGGGAGAGGGGGAGGGGGACAGGGGGCAGGGAACAGGGGAGAAGAGGGGGATGAGAGGGAGGGGAGAGGGAGGGGAGAGGAGGGGATAGGGAGGGGAGAGGAGGGGATGGGGAGGGGAGGGGAGGGGGAGAGGAGGGGAGGGGAGGGGGAGAGGAGGGGAGGGGAGGGGAGGGGAGGGGAGAGGGAGAGGAGGGGAGGGGAGGGAGGGAGGGGAGGGGAGAGGAGGGGAGGGGAGGGGAGGGGAGAGGAGGGGAGGGGGAGGGGAGGGGGAGAGGAGGGGGAAGAGGGAGAGGGGGAAGGGGAAGAGGGGGAAGGGGAAGAGGGGGAGGGGAAGGGGAAGGGTTAGAGGGAGAGGGGGAGGGGGAGAGGGGGAGGGGGACAGGGGGCGGGGAACAGGGGAGAGGAGGGGGAAGAGGGAGAGGGGAGGAGGGAGTGGAGGGGAGGGGGAGGGGAGGGGCGAGGAGGGGGGAGGGGGACACGGGAGAGGGGGGAAGGGGGAGAGGAGGGGAAAGAGAGGGGAGGGGTAGGTAGGGTAGGGTAGGGGAGGGGGAGGGGGAGGGGGAAGGGGAGGGGGAGTGATCATGTGACAGCGTGGCAACGGCAGGTTAATAGTATGGATTAAAAATTGAGCAGCGATCGCGAATAAATTGTTTTCTGAGGGACGAGAAGGCTTTGACGGTGTTGGTTTGTTTGTGTTAAAAGATTTAAAGAAGAGTTTTGAAGCGGAGTGGTTCCCATGGTGCAGCGCGCGGAGGGGCGGGCCGGGCCGAGCGTCATTCGGCCGGTGGGGCTTCGTGCGGGCGGACGGACGGCGAGAGGTGAGAGGCTTCGGGCTCCTGAGGCCGGGGAGTCATTCACCCCGCGTTCCGTCCGTAAACCCCCCTCCCTTCCGCCGGCGTCTTACGGAGGTGGGCGAGAGAGGATCCCCGCGTTCAGCCGGCTTTACGGAGGGCCCACGGCCTTTTTTCCTCCTAGTCCCCAACACTCGGCCCTCCCAGCGAGTTCTCCCACTCCCAGTTCCCTAGGCCCCTGGTCTCCGTTTCCATTCGGGCTCATCGCTCCCTCCCATTAGACCCTACCGGGACCCCCCACCCCCACCCCCTTTAAACATAGAACTAGACCATTCGGTCCGTCATTGCTGGCTTCTCTCGCCCACATTTTCCTGCCCCTTGTCTGTAATCTTTGACATTGCCCTCCCTCTCTGAATCTGCACTCCCCGGCCCAACCACCCCAGCTCGGCCTCCCATCGAAACGTCAGCTGCTCTTCTCCCCACCCCTGCACCAGCCAGCCTTCTCTTCACTTCCAGCCAACTCCCAAACCTCCCTGTTACCCCCTCTGCCATCTTTAAACCTCAACCACAGGTCTCAACCCATCTCAAGTCCCTCTCACCTCCACACAAAAAAAATCTCCCAAACCTGTCACCCCCTATACTTGCAAATCTACTGTCCTCACACCCTTTCTGTACCATCCCTATTCCAACACCCTCGCAAACCTCCTGTCCTCTCACCCTCTGAGCTGCCTCCCCCAAAGCAGCTCCTGAAATCTTTCCTGAACCTCTGTCTCCTAACCCTCTCTCCACCCTCTAAACCATTCCCACATCAAATCTCTGTTGCCGCCTCTTCCATCCCTAGAGCTTTATGTCACCCGACCCCCCCCAAACATCCTGCTGCTCCCCCTTTCTCAAACCGCCTGAGCCTCGCTTGCCCCCACCTGCAATCTTTCTCAAGCCTTGCTCACCCCTGCCGTACTCATCCTCTCCTTCTAACCTTGTCATCTTTCTCTCTCTCCCCCCCCCCGCCCCCCAGGTGAACAATGGCAAGCATCCAGGAACGCATCAGCCAGTACCGGACGGCGCCCTTTGACGCCAGGTTCCCCAACACCAACCAGACCCGCAACTGCTACCAGAACTACCTGGGTGAGCATTTGGGAGGTGGGGAGACAGTGACACAGTGGTGATAGGTGATGACTGGAGTTAAAGATGGAACACAGGAACAGGCCATTCGGCCCACAATGTTGTGTCACACCAACTGAAAAGCAAATCAACAACACCCAAACACTAATCCCTCCTACCTACACCATGTCCATATCCCTCCATCTTCCCCACATCCATGTGCCTATCCAAACGTCTCTTCAAAGATGCTAATGCATTTGCCTCTACCACCATTCCAGGCATCTACCAGTTTTTAAAAAACTTGCCCCTCACATCCCCTTTGAACCTACCCTCGTTCAATGCATGCCCTCTGGTATTAGGGATTTCAACCCTGGGAAACAGATACATTCTGTCCACTTTGAAAGAGACTGTCTGTCTACCTGTGCCTCTCATAATTTTATAAACCTCTATCAGGTCTCCCGTCTGCCTCCACTGTGGCAGGGAAAATAACTGAAGTTTGTCCAGCTTCTCATGATAGCACGTGCCCACGAGACCGGGCAGCATCCTGGTAAACCCTTTCTGCATCCTCTGCAAAGCTTCAACATGCATGGATGTCGGTCACCAGTGGAGTGCCTCAGGGATCTGTTCTGGGACCCCAACCTGGATGAGGTAGTAGAGGGATGGGTTAGTAAATTTGCTGATGACACAATGGTTGGGGGTGTTGTGGATAGTGTGGAGGGCTGTCAGAGGTTACAGTGGGACCTCGATAGGTAGCAGATGGAGTTCAACCCAGATAAGTGTGAAGTGGTTCATTTTGGTAGGTCAAATATGATGACAGAATATGGTATTAATGGTAAGACTCTTGGCAGTGTGGAGGATCAGAGGGATCTTGGGGTCCGAGTGAATAGGACACTCAAAGCTGCTGTGCAGGTTGACTCTGTTGTTAAGAAGGCGTACGGTATATTGGCCTTCATCAATTGTGGAATTGAATTTAGAAGCTGAGAGGTAATGTTACAGCTATATTAGATTAGATTCAAATTTATTGTCAATTGTGCCAAGTACAGATACAAAGCCAATGAAATGCAATTAGCATCTAACCAGAAGTGCAAAAGGATAGTGTTATTTTCAAATACTATATAGGACCCTGGTCAGACCCCACTTGGAAGGACTGTGCTCAGTTCTGGTCGCCTCACTATGAATATGGAAGCCATAGAAAAGCCATAGGCATTTTCCCAGGGCTGAAATGGTTGCCACAAGAGGACACAGGTTTAAGGTTATGGGGAGTAGGTACAGAGGAGATTTCAGGAGTGAGATTTTTACTCAGAGAGTGGTGAGTGCGTCACATGGGCTGCCGGCAACGGTGGTGGAGGTAGATACGATAGGGTCTTTTAAAGAGACTTTTAGATAGGTGCATGGTGCTTAGAAAAATAGAGGGCTATAGGTAAGCCTAGTAATTTCTCAGGTAGGGACATGTTTGGCTCAACTTTGTGGGCCAAGGGGCCTGTATTGTGCTGTAAGTTTTCTGTGTTCCTATGCTGGTATGTTACAGGCCTAACCAGAGTCTTGTAAAGTTGCAAAATAACCTCCTGACTTGTGACCTCAATGCCTTGACTAATAAAGGCAAGCATTCCAAAAGCCGCCTTAACTACCCTATCGACCTGTGTAGCCACTTTCGGGGAGTTATAATCTTGGATACCAAGATCTCTCTGTTCAACAGCACTGCTGTGGGTATTGCCCTTCACAGTGTACTGTCTCCTTGCACTTGTCCTGCCGAGGTGCAACACTCACATTTACCTGGGTTGAACTCCATCTGCCATTTCTCTGCCCCTATCAGCTACTGATCTATATCGTGGTGTTTACAGCTTAAAAGAGGTGAGAGTGATATTGGACCGCTGTAAGATGATGCTGGAAGGTAGTAATGGGAGACAAGGAAATGGCAGACAAACTGAATAAATATTTTGCATCAGTCTTCACTGTGGAGGAAATGAACCGTATGCTGGAAGTTCGAGTGTCTTGGTGGCAGAAATGCGTGAGGTTGCCATTAATAGGGAGAAGATTCTTGTGAAACTTAAAAGGTTTGAAGGTAGATAATTCACCTGGACCAGATGGTGTACACCCCAGAAAGAGGTGGCTGAAGATACTGTGGAGGCATTAGTAATGATCTTTCAAGAATCACTAGATTCTGGAAAGGTTCTGGAGGACTGGAAAATTGCAGGTGTCACTCCAGGGAGAGAAGCAGAAGAAAAGGATGTTGCCAGGACTTGAGAAACTCAGTTACAGAGAAAGGTTGAATAGGTTGGGACTTTATTCCCTGGAGCGTAGAAGAATGAGGGGAGATTTGATAGAGGTATATAAAATTATGATGGGTATAGATAGAGTGAATGCAAGCAGGCTTTTTCCACTGAGGCTCGGGGAGAAAAAAAACCAGAGGACATGGGTTAAGGGTGAAGGGGGAAAAGATTAAAGGGAACATTAGGGGGGGCTTCTTCACACAGAGAGTGGTGGGAGTATGGAATGAGCTGCCAAATGAGGTGGTAAATGCGGGTTCTTTTTTAACATTTAAAAATAAATTGGACAGATACAGGGATGGGAGGTGTATGGAGGGATATGGTCCGTGTGCAGGTCAGTGGGACTAGGCAGAAAATGGTTCGGCACAGCCAGGAAGGGCTAAAAGGGCCCATTTCTGTGCTGTAGTTTCTATGGTTCTGTGGTTCTAAAAGGAAACTATAGGCCAGTTAGTCTGACCTCAGTGGTTGGGAAGATGTTGGAGTCGATTATTAATGATGAGGTCTCAGGGTACTTGGAGGCACATGATAAAATAGGCTGTAGTCAGCATGGTTTCCTCAAGGGGAAATCTTGCCTGACAAATCTGTTGGAATTCTTTGAAGAAATAACAAGCAGGATAGACGAAGGAGAATAGGTTGATGTGTATTTGGATTTTTGGAAGGCCTTTGACAAGGTGCTGCACGTGAAGTTGCTTAACAAGCTACGAGCCTCATGGTATTACAGGAAAGATTTTAGCATGGATAAAGCGGTGGTTGATGGTAGGAGGCGAAGAGTGGGAATAAAGGGCTGCTGGTGATTCGTGGTGTTGCACAGGTGTCTGTATTAACCGTATAACATATAACAATTACAGCATGGAAACAGGCCATCTCGTGCCGTGTATTGGGACCGATTCTCTTTACGTTATATGTCAGTGATTTGGATAATGGAATTGATGGCTTTGTTGCAAAGTTTGCAGACGATATGAAGATAGATGGGACGGTGCAGGTAGTTTCGAGAAAGTAGAGAGGCTACAGGAGGAGTTAGACAGATTGGGAGAACGGGCAAAGAAATGACATTGAATACAGTGTCAGGAAGTGTATGGTCATGCACTTTGGTAGAAGAAATGAAAGGGTTGACTATTTTCTAACTGGTGAGAAATTTCAAAAATCTGAGGCGCCAAGGGACTTGAGTCCTTGTGCAGGATTCCCTAAAGGTTAATTTGCAGATAGTAAGGAAGGCAAATGCAGTGTTAGCAGTAATTTCAAGAGGACTGTAATATAAAAGCAAGGATGTAATGTAAAGCACTGATGAGGCCTCACTTGGAGTATTGAGTAGGTTTGGATCCCTTATCTTAGAAAGGATGTGCTGAAACTGAAAGGGGTTCACGAAAATGATTCAAGAATTGAATGGCTTGTCACATGAAGAGTGTTTGATGGCTCAGACCTGTATTCACTATAATTCAGAAGAATGAAGGTTGTCCTGATTGAAAACTATCGAATGGTGAAAGGCCTTGATCGAGTGGATGTGGAGAGGATGTTTCCTATTGTGGGAGAGTCTTAAGACCAGAGGGCACAGCCTCAGAACAAAGGGGCATCCTTTTAGAATGGAGATGAGGAGGGATTTCTGTAGCCAGAGAGTGGTGAATCTGTGGAATTCTTTGCCACAGGCAACTGTGGAGAGCAAATCTTTATGTCTGTTTAAGGCAGAGGTTGATAGATTCTTGATTGGTCAGGGCATGAAGGGATATGGAGAGAAGTCAGGTGATTAGGACTGAGAGGGAAAAATTGATCAGCCATGACTAAATGGCGGAGCAGACTCGATGGGTAGGTTGAGTGAACTCGGCCTTTTATCCTTGGAGCGACGGAGGATGAGAGGTGACCTGATAGAGGTGTACAAGATAATGAGAGGCATTGATCATGTAGATAGGCAGAGGCTTTTTCCCAGGGCTGAAATGGCAGCACAAGAGGGCATAGTTGCTTGGAAGTAGGTACAGAGGAGATGTAAGGGGTAAGTTTTTTTACGCAGAGGGTGGTGAGTACGTGGAATGGGCTGCTGGCGGCGGCGGTGGAGGCGGAAACGATAGGGTCCCTTAAGAGATTCCTGGATAGGTACATGGAGCTCAGAAAAATAGAGGGCTATGGGTAAGCCTAAGTTGTTCTAAGGTAAGGACATGTTCAGCACAGCTTTGTGGGCCGAAGGGCCTGTATTGTGCTGTAGGTTTTCTATGTTTCTATATCTTATGGTATTCTTTGCCAGTCTTCTACATCTACAAACTTACTATCCCACCCATCTACATTTTCATCTAGGTCATTTATATACATCACAAACACAGAGTCTGCAACCCTCTCAAGGCAGTGCTACCTCGAGAGGTGAGGTGGTGTCGTTGCTGGCCAAAGTTGTCCCATCTGCCTGGGTTTCAGCCCTGTCCCTCTAAAATATTGTGAGCAGTTTTGGGCTCCATACCTAAGAAAACGTGCTGGCATTGGAAAGAGTCCAGCGGATGTGATGCTGGAGATGAAAGGAGTGTTTGATGGCTCTGGACCTCTACAAGCTGGAGTTTAGAAAAATTGGGGGTGGGGGTGGGCTCATTGAAACCTATAGAATATTGAAAGGTGTAAATAGAGTGGATGTAGAGGGATGTCAAGGACCAGAGGGAACAGCCTCAGAATAGTGGGACATCCCTTTAGAATGAAGGTGAGGAGAAATTTCTTTAGTCAGAGGGTGGTGAATTTGTAGAATTCATTGCCACAAGCAGATGCAGAGGATGTCATTGGGTATATTTAAAACGGAGTTTGACAGGTTCTTCATTAGTCAGCGTGTCAAAGGTTACAGGAGGAAGGCGAGAAAATGGGGTTGAGGGGGATAGTAAATTAACCATGATGGAATGGGGAGCAGGATTGATGGGCTGAATGGCCTTGTCTTTTGGTGATGATAAATCTGATTCTGTGTTCTGACTGTACAAGTGACTGGAGAACTGGTCGTGTTACACGACGATGAATTCCACATTGGTTGGTGGTGTCACTGATATTTTTCTGGTTTTCTCTCATGTAGACTATCATCGCTGCCAGAAGGCTCTGACTGCTCAGGGCAAGGACGTGTCCATGTGTGAGTGGTATAACAGGGTCTATAAATCCCTGTGCCCCAGATCTTGGGTAAGGAATGCGACAATTGACTCTGGCCCCACATGTCCGGGTGTGCTGGGATCGTATGAACAAGACCCTTCCTTCTGGTGGGGCAAGATGTGTATGTTTTTATTTAGCGATGCAGCACAGAACAGGCTCGTCAGAATCTTGTTCTTGATAACATTAGACAATCTGTTTGAAACATGCATGTATTCAAAATATGGATGCAAGGATGGTATTGCTGTCTGTACGAGAGATTATTTAGAGATGTAGGGTGGAACAGGGCCCTCCTAATAACAGCACAATTTATAGTGACCCATTAACCTACTAACCCGTATGGATGGCAGATGGAAAACCCGCACCTTAACATGGAGGACATATGAACACCTTGCAGATTGCGTCAGAATTGAACTCTGAACTGTGCCATTCCCTGGGCTGTCGTAGTGTTGTGTTACGTGCTGGCGCTACGATTGTAGGAATGAGCCTGGTGCTTCTGGGGGTGGGAGATAATTTTACACAGTGCGCTGTTCCGGTCTGTTGAGTCGTCTGGGATGGTTCTACGGAAGAATGAGGGAATCTGGTGAGGCGGAGATGCGTCTCTACCAAAGGAGGTGCAAGGCACTCCTTCCCAACACGAGCCTGCAGGTCACCCTGAGCAAGGTGTAGCACCTGCTTAGCCCCCCATCAGGGTCACATGAAGCCATGGGAGCAGGTTGTATGAGCAGCTGGTGCAGATCACATGTCCTGGTTATGTGACCACTGACGTCAGGCAAATGATCTGAAGAGTATTGATAATGGCTAGTATCATCCATCTTGTAAAGACACTGCCCAGAAGAAGGCAATGGCAAATCACTTCTGTAGGAAAAAAACTTGCCATAAACAAACATGGTCACGGAAAGATCATGATCACCTATTCCATATGGCGCGGCACTTAGTGAGCGAACAGTACTGTGATGAAAAGGATGGATAAGACAGAGACAGGAAAGTTGTTTCCACTGGTGAGTGAGAACCAGGGACATAGCCTGAAGAGTCAGGAGAATCGATTTGGGAAAGAGATGAGGAGAAACTGCTTTTCCCAGAGAGTAGTGAATCTGTGGAATTTTCTGCCCAGGGAAACAGGCTACTTCAGTAAATATATTTTAAGACAAGACTGGATAAATTTCTGCATAGCAGGGGAATTAAGAGGTATGGGGCGGGTAGTTGGAGCTGAGTCCATGGCCATATGATCTTAGTGAATGGTGGAGCAGACTCGATGGGTTAAATTTCTGACTCCTGCTCCTAGTTCTTGTTGAAAGATGCTTGAAGCAGAAGGCTTGAGCTACAATGTGATTGGGGGGGGGCGGGGGGAGCAGACAAGAGGCGTCACGTTATGTGGTAGTGGGATACAGTTACAGGTGTAAGATGGCAAACTGAGTTTAATCTGTGCACGTGTCAGTTGTTGCCCTTTGGGAGGTCAAATGTAAAGGGACAGGACTCGGTTAATGGCGGGACCCGTAACAGTGTTGATGTACAGAGGGATCTCAGGTACACATCCACAGATCACAGAGTGAGTAGATGGCGGTAAGGAAGGCGTAGGGCCAGGGTGTTGAGTACAGGAGTCGAGTAGTCACGTTGCAGTTGTGTAAAACTCTGGTCAGACCGCACTCGGAGTACTGTGTGTAGTTCTGGTCGTCCTCCACACAGGAGCTGTGTGGAGGGCTTTGGAGAGGCTGCAGAAGAGGTTCACTAGGATTAGAGGGCTGAGCTACAAGAGAGGTTGGACAAACGGGTGCTTTCTCTGGAGTGGCAGAGGCTGAGGGGAGATCTGATAAAGGCACAGATGGAGTAGAGAGCTGTTATCCTTTCCTCAGGGTGGAGATGTGTAATACCAGAGGGCAGGCATTCAAGGTGAGAGGGGAAAAGTTCAAAGGAGATGTGAGGGGCACGTAGTGGTAGATGCGTTACGGAGTGGTGGAGGTGTTTAAGAAGCTCTTGGATAGACATAGAACTGGAGGGAGACGGACACTGAGGGACGGAAGTGACTATAAAGTGTCTGTTCTATAGCACTGTATATATGTGTGGGGTATACACTTCATTGGGTGCACTTGCATGTTAATGTAAATACCCAGTCATGTTGCAGCAACTCAGCATAAAAGCATGCAGACATGATCAAGAGATACATTTGTTGTTTAGACCAAACATCAGAATGGAGAAGAAATGTGATCCAAGTGACTTTGACCGTGGAATCATTGTTGTCATTTAGGATGGTTTGAGTATCTCGGAAACTGCAGACCTCCTGGAATGCTGATGCACAGCAGTCTCTCAAGTTGACAGAGATGGTGCAAAAAAAAACCAAAAATCCAGTGAGCGGCAGTTCTGTGGGTGTGGGTGAAAATGCCTTGTTAATGAGAGAGGACAGAGAATGGCCAGACTGGTTCAAGCTAACTCAAATAACCACACATTACAACAGTGGTGTGCAGAAGAGCATCTCAAACACACATCAAACCTTGAAGTGGATGGGCTACAGCAGCAGTTGACCCCACTGGGTTCCACTCCTGTAGCTAATAAAGTGGCCATTGTGTACCTATATAAGTGTGTGTGTGTTTTGCTGACTTGTTTAACTCTGTCTCTTTGTTATATTTCAGGTTAACAAATGGGATGATCAGAGGGAGTCGGGAAGCTTCCCTGGGAAGATCTGAATGACCAGTTGGGACATGGTTCTCTTTCCCTCTCCTCCTCTACCCCGCAAAATCTCTTGTCGTCTTCTCTCTTACCCAAAGTCTACCTTGGACCGTTGCTGATTGAGCGAGGGGGTGTGGTGGGGTTAATGTTCACGAGCCCTCCCCCAGCGCTGTGCTCCCTTTTTCTGTTGGAGATAGATTTTGGAGTCTCACTGACTTCAAGCTCTCTTTTATGTCTGTAATTCAACAATAAAATGCTTCCACAAGGAGCCCTTCCCTCACCTTCCTCTGTGTGTGCCTCTCTCTCTACAAAGGGATGTTTACAGCACAGTACAGGCCCTTTAACCCACAAGAGTCATAGAAAAGTAAAGCCTAGAAACAGGCCTTTTAGCACATCTAGTCTTGCCAAAGCATTTAAACTGCTTACTCCCATCTACCTGCACTGGAGCCAATGCCCTACAAACCCATCAAACTTAAATGTTGAAATGAAGCTTGCATGCACCACTTGTGCTGGCAGCTTGTTCCACACTCACAGACCCTCTGAGTGAAGTAGTTTTCCATAAAACTTTTCACTTTTCACCCTTAACCCATGACGTGTGGTTGTAGTCTCACCCAGCCTCAGTGGAAGAAAGCCTGTTTGCATTTACTCTATCTATACCCTTATTATTCCTTGGAACATAGGAGATTTGATAGAGGTATACAAAATTAAGTCCTAACCTATTCAATTTTTCCTTATAACTCAGGTCCTCCAGACCTGGCAACATCCTTATAAATTTTCTCTGTACTCTTTCAACCTTGTTTGCCACTTTCCTGTGGGTACGTGACCAAAACTGCTCTCAATACTCCAAATTGGACCTCACCAATGTCTTATACAACCCCTTCTCCTGTACTCAATACATTGATTTATGAAGGCTAATATGCCAAAGGTTTCTTCATGACTGATGCCACTTTCAATGAATTATGGACCTGTATTCCCAGATCCCTTTGTTCCACCACACTCCTCAGTGCCCTGCTGTTCACTGTGTAAGACCTACCCTGGTTGGTTCGACTGAAATGCAACACTTCGCACTTGTCTTACAACGTGTTGATCCTTTAACCTACTCCAAGATCATTCCAGCCCTTCTCTCCCACATAGCCCTACATTTTTCTATCATCTGTGTGCCTAAGAGTTTCTTAAATGTTTTTAATGTATCTGCCTCTGCCACTACTCTCTCTATTAAAAAAAATCTCACTTGCCCCCTATTTTCTTTTCACCAATCACCTTAAAGTTCTGTCCTCTGGTCATCGTCGTTTCTGTCCTGGGTAAAAGGCTCTGGCTGCCCACTTGACCAATGCCTCTTATCTTGAAGACCTTATCTCATCCACCTCTGCACCAAAGAGAAAAGGCTGAGGTAACTCAACCCTTCCTCATAAGGCATGCTCTCTAATCCAGGCAGCACCCTAGTATACCTGCTCTGCACCCTGTCTAAAGCTCCCACGTCCGTCCTATAAAGAGGTGACCAGAACTAAACACAATTCCAGATATCGAATAGGAGCCCACTTCTAGAACATGGAACAGACCATTTGGCCCACAATATCTGTGTTGAACATATTGCTATATCAACTCTCTTCTGCCTGCACAATGTCGATAGTCCCATCATTCTCGACCTCTGGATCTTATAAACCTCTGTCAGGTCTCCCCTTACCCTCTGCCACTCCAGAGAAAACAACCCAAGTTTATCCAATCTCTCCACGTAGCTCACACCCTCTAATCCAGGCAGCATCCCGGTGAACCTCTCCTGTACCCTCCCCATTGCCCCCATACATTTCCTGTAACAGGAAGACAAGAACTGCACGCAATGCTCCTAGTTGTAACTGCCTCAACCACTTGCTCTGGCAGTTTAGGGTGAAGAAGTTGGCCCTCAGGTCCGTATTAAATCTCTCCACTCTCACTTTAAACCTGTGCCCACTGGATCTTAATGCCCAGCCCTGGGGGAAAAGATTGCGTATTCACCCTATCTGTGCCTCTCATGGTTTTATATACCTCTGTAAGGTCACCCCTCAGTCACTGGTGGCACTGAATTCCACAGATTCTAGTTAAAGAAACTCCTCATTTCCATTCTAAATGGAAATCCCTCTATTCTGAGGCTGGGCCTTGTGGTCCTAGCCTCCCCCACCATAAGGAACATCCTCTCCATATCCACTCTTATCGAGGCCAGGGATTCATAGAAACATAGAAAATAGGTGCAGGAGTAGGCCATTCGGCCCTTCGAGCCTGCACCGCCATTTATTATGATCATGGCTGATCATCCAACTGAGAACCCCGCCCCAGCCTTCCCTCCATACCCCCTGACCCCCGTAGCCACAAGGGCCATATCTAACTCCCTCTTAAATATAGCCAATGAACTGGCCTCAACTGTTTCCTGTGGCAGAGAATTCCACAGATTCACCACTCTCTGTGTGAAGAAGTTTTTCCTACTCTCAGTCCTAAAAGGCTTCCCCTCTATCCTCAAACTGTGACCCCTCGTTCTGGACTTCCCCAACATCGGGAACAATCTTCCTGCATCTAGCCTGTCCAATCCCTTTAGGATCTTATACGTTTCAATCAGATCCCCCCTCAATCTTCTAAATTCCAACGAGTACAAGCCCAGTTCATCCATTCTTTCTTCATATGAAAGTCCTGCCATCCCAGGAATCAATCTGGTGAACCTTCTTTGTACTCCCTCTATGGCAAGGATGTCTTTCCTCAGATTAGGGGACCAAAACTGCACACAATACTCCAGGTGCGGTCTCACCAAGGCCTTGTACAACTGCAGTAGTACCTCCCTGCTCCTGTACTCAAATCCTCTCGCTATAAATGCCAGCATACCATTCGCCTGCTGTACCTGCATGCCCAGTTTCAATGACTGGTGTATAATGACACCCAGGTCACGTTGCACCTCCCCTTTTCCTAATCGGCCACCATTCAGATAATAATCTGTTTTCCTATTTTTGCCACCAAAGTGGATAACTTCACATTTATCCACATTAAATTGCATCTGCCATGAATTTGCCCACTCACCCAACCTATCCAAGTCACCCTGCATCCTCTCAGCATCCTCCTCACAGCTAACACTGCCGCCCAGCTTCTAACCTTTTTTATACTACTGACCAATAGCATCAAGTAAGGGGTGTATGGACCCCAGCTTGGGAACCCCTGATCTCGGTCTTTCAACATTCGATAGCATTCAATGAGATTCCACGCCTCCATTCTTCTCAATTTAAAGTAGTACAGGACCAAAGCCATCCAAAGCTTCTTGTAATGATAACCCTGGAGTGACTCTCTGAAACCTCTCCAATGTCAGCACATCTTTTTCAAGATGAAGGGTCACAATATTCTGAGTGAGGTCTTCTCGGTGTCTGATAAAGGCACAGCATCACATCCTTCCTTTTATATTCCAGTCCTCTTGAAATGAATCACAAGAGAAAGTCTGCAGATGCTGGAAATCTGAGCAACACACACAATGCTGGAGGAACTCAGCAGGTTAGGCAGCGTCTACAGAAAAGAGGACAATCAATGATTCGGTCAATTATTTGTACTCTTCCATAGATGCTGACTAGCTTGCTGAGTTAGAAACATAGAAAACCTACAGCACAATACAGGCCCTTCGGCCCACAAAGCTGTGCCCAACATGTCCTTACCTTAGAAATTACCCAGGGTAATTACCCTCTATTTTGCTGAGCTCCATGTACCTGTCCAGGAATCTCTTAAAAGACTTTATCGTATTCACCACCGTTGCTGGCAGCGCATTCTACGCACTCACCACTCTGCGTAAAAAACAAAACAAACACTCACCCCTGACATCTCCTCTGTACCTACTTCCAAGCACCTTAAAACTGTGCCCTCTCGTGCTAGCCATTTCAGCCCCGGGAAAAAGCCTCTGACTATCCACACGATCAATGCCTCTCATCATCTTATTTATACACCTCTATTAGGTCACCTCTCATCCTCCATTGCTCCAAGGAAAAAAGGCCGAGTTCACTCAATCTATTCTCATAAGGCATGCTCCCCAATCCAGGCAACATCCTTGTAAATCTCCTCTGCACCCTTTCTATGGTTTCCACATCCTTCCTGTAGTGAGGTGACCAGAACTGAGCACAGTACTCCAAGTGGGGTCCTATATAGCAGCTACATTACCTCTTGGCTCCTAAACTCAATCCCATGGTTGATGAAGGTCAATACACCGTATGCCTTCTTAACCACAGAGTCAATCTGCGCAGCAACTTTGAGTGTCCTGTGGACTCAGACACCAAGATCCCGCTGATCCTCCACACTGCCTCCATTAATACTATATTTTGTCATCATACTTGACCTACCAAAATGAATCACTTCACACTTGTCCAGTGACCGACCTCCATGCCGAATATGATCCACCTTCAACCACTTTTTGCCTTTTGTGGGCAAGCCAGTTCTGGATCTACAAAACAATGTCCCCTTGGATCCCATGCCCCCTTACTTTTGCAATAAGCCTTGCATGGGATACCTTATGAAATGCCATGCTGAAATCCATATACACTACATTTACTGCTCTACATTCAATGTGTTTAGTTACATCCTCTAAAAAAATCAGGCTCATAAGGCACGACCTGCCTTTCACAAGCCATGCTGACTATTCCTAATCATATTATGGCCCTCCAAATGTTCATAAATCCTGCCTTTCAGGATCTTCTGGATCAACTTACCAACCACCTGAAGTAATACTCACCGGTCTATAATTTCCTGGGCTATCCCAACTCCCTTTCTTGAATAAGGGAACATCTGCAACCCTTCAATCCTACAGAACTTCTCCCACCCTCATTGATGATGCAAAGATCATCACCAGAGGCTCAGCAATCTCCTCCCTTGCCTCCCACAGTACTCTGGGGTACATCTTACATGCAAGAGGACCAGGGCAGGGAAATGAATATTCAGGGTTATACATCCTATCGAAAAGACAGACAGGTTGGCAGAGGGGGTGGGGTGGCTCTGTTGGTGAGGAATGAAATTCAGTCACTTGTGAAGGGAGATACGGATATATATACACATATGGGTCTGTCTTCACTAGGGAAGACACAAACAAGCTGTAATAGTGGCCAGAGGACCCAGGGTAACAGAAGAACTGAAGGAAATTCGCATCAGGCAGAAAAAGGTGTTGGGTAAACTGATGGGACTGAAGGCTGATAAATCCCCAGGGCCTGATGGTCTGCATCCAAGGGTAATTAAGGAGGTAGCTCCAGAAATCGTGGACGCATTGGTAATCATTTTCCAATGTTCTATAGATTCAGGATCAGTTCCTGTGGATTGGAGGGTAGCTAATGTTATCCCACTTTTTAAGAAAGGAGGGAGAGAGAAAACAGGCAATTATAGACCAGTTAGTTTGACATCAGTGGTGGGGAAGATGCTGGAATCAATTATAGAAGATGAAATAGCAGCATATTTGGATAGCAGTAGCAGGATAGGTCCGAGTCAAAATGGACTTACGAAGGGGAAATCATGCTGGACTAATCTTCTGGAATTTTTTGAGAATGTAACTATGAAAATAGACATGGGAAAGCCAGTGGATGTAGTGTATCTGGACTTTCGGAAAGCCTTTGATAAGATCCCACAGAGGTGGTTAGTGAGCAAAATCAGAGCAAATGGTATTGGGGGTAGGGTACTGACATGGATAGAAAATTGGTTGGCAGACAGGAAACAAAGAGTAGGGATTAATGGGTCCCTTTCAGAATGGCAGGCGGTGACTACTGGGGTACCGTAAGGCTCAGTGCTGGGACCACAGCTATTTACAATATACATTAATGATTTAGATGAAGGGATTAAAAGTAACATTAGCAAATTTGAAGATGACACAAAGATGGGTGGCAGTGTGAAATGTGAGGACAGGTTGGGTGAGTGGGCAGATACAGTTTAATGTGGATAAATGTGAGGTTATCCACTTTGGTGGCAAGAACAGGAAGGCAGATTACTATCTGAATGGTGTCAAGTTAGGAAAAGGGGAAGTACAACGAGATCCAGGTGTCCTTGTTCATCAGTCACAAAGTAAGCATGCAGGTACAGCAGGCAGTGAAGAAAGCTAATGGCATATTGGCCTTCATAACAGGGGGAGTTGAGTATAGGAGCAAAGAGATCCTTCTGCAGTTGTACAGGGCCCCGGTGAGACCACATCTGGAGTATTGTGTACAGTTTTGGTCTTCAAATTTGGGGAAGGACATTCTAGCTATTGAGGGAGTGCAGCGTAGGTTCATGAGGTTAATTCCTGGGATGGCAGGACCCATATGTTGAAAGATTGGAGCACTTTTAGAAGGATGAGAGGGGATCTGATTGAAACATATAAGATTATTAAGGGATTGGACATGCTAGAGGCAGGAAACATGTTCCCGATGTTGGAGGAGTCCAGAACCAGAGGCCACAGTTTAAGAATAAGGGGGAGACCATTTAGAATGGAGTTGAGGAAAAACTTTTTCACACAGAGGGTTGTTCTGTGGAATGCTCTGCAGTGGAGGCCAATTCTCTGGATTCTTTCAGGAAAGAGTTAGACAGAGCTCTTAAAGATAGTGGTGTCAAGGGATATGGGGAGAAGGCAGGAAAAGGGTACTGATTGTGGATGATCAGCCATGATCACAGTGAATGGCGGTGCTGGCTTGAAGGGCTGAATGGCCTACTCCTACACCTATTGTCTATTATCTTGTCCTCCAGCATTTTGTGTGTGTTGCTCATGAAATGATTGCTAACATTGCATTTGCCTTCCTCACCACCGACTCAACCTGTTCAAGGACTACCAAATCCCTTTGCACCTCATATGTTTGAATTTTCTGTTTCGAAAATAGTCTACCCTTTTATTTCTTCTACTAAAGTGCAAGACCATACACTTCCTGACACTGTATTCCATCTGCCATTCTTTGTCTATTCTCCTAATCTAAATCCTTCTGCAGTCTCCTTGCTTCCTCCACACTATCTGCCCCTCCACCTATCTTTGTATTGTCTGCAAACTTGGCCACAAAGCCGTTAATTCCATCGTCCAAATCATTGACTCATAATGTAAAAAGAATCAGTCCCAACACAGACCCTTGTGGTACACCATGAGTCACTGGCAGCCAATCTCCCTTTATTCCCTTTGTTTGTTTCCTGCCAATCAGCCACTGCTTTATCCACATTGAAAGCTTTCCTGTAATACCATGGGGTTGTAGCTTGTTAAGAAGCCTCATGTGGTGTCTTGTCCTTCTAAAAATCCTACTACACAACCTCAACTCATTCTCCTTTTTCTATCCTTTTTATTTCTTTGAAGAATTCCAACAGATTTGTCAGGCAAGATTTTCCGTCAAGGAAACCATGCTGACTATGGTCTATTTTATCATGTGCCTCCAAGTACCCTTAACAATCAACTCTAACATCTTCCTCTAACTGGCCTATAATTTCCTGTCACTCTCCCTTCTTGAAGAGTGGAGTGACATTTACAATTTTCCAGTCTGCTGGAACCATTCCAGAATCTAGTGATTCTTGACAGAACAATACTAATGTCCCCATTATCTCTTCAGCCATCTAGTCCAGGTGACAGTCTATCTTCAGACCTTTCAGTTTCTGTCTAGTTATGGTAACTTCATAACCCCTGACACCTGGAATTCCCACCATATGGCTAGCATCTTTCACAGTGAAGACTAATGCAAAATACCCAGTTTGTCCACTATTTCCTTGTTCTCCATTACTATCTCTCCAGCATTGTTTCCAGTGGTCTGATATCCATTCTTGCTTCTCTTTTACTCTTTGTATCCTCTTTAATATTATTAACTAGCTTACTTTCATATTTAATCTTTCCCACCTGTATGGCTTTTTAGTTGCCTTCTGTTGGTTTTTAGAAGTTTCCCCAGCCTCTAATTTTTCACTAATCTTTGCTTCATTATATGCCCTCTCTTTTCATTTTATATTGGCCTTGCCTTTCCACAGCCACAATCGCAACATCCATCTTTAGAATACTACTACTTTGGGGTGTATCTATCCTGCACCTTCCAAATTGCTCCCAGAAACTCTGGCCATTGCTGCTCTGCCCTTCCATTCAACTTTGGCCAGCTCCCCTCTTGTGCCTCTTTAATTCCCTGTACTCCACTGTAATAGTGATATACCTGACTTCAGCTCCTCCTTGTCAAATTGAAGGTGAATTCTACCATGATCACTGGACCCTAGGGTTTCCTTTACCTTAAGCTCTCTAATTAATTCTGATTCATTGTGTACAGGATAATGAGAGGCATTGATCGTGTGGATAGTCAGGGGCTTTTTCCCAGGGCTGAAATGGCTAGCACGAGAGGTTTTAAGGTGCTTGGAAGTAGGTACAGAGGAGATGTCAGGGGTAAGTTTTTTACACAGAGAGTGGTGAGTGCGTGGAGTGGGCTGCCGGTGGTGCTGGTGGAGGCAGATACAATAGGGTCTTTTAAGAGACTCCTGGGCTATGGGTAAGCCGAGGTAGTTCTAAGGTAGGGACATGTTCGGCACAGCTTTGTGGGCCGAAGGGCCTGTATTGTGCTGTAGGTTTTCTATGTTTCTATAACACTCAATCCAGAATAGCTGATCCATTCGTGGGTTCAACCACAAACTGAAAAGCCATCAACAACACTCCCCCATCTAGGGATCCAGCACCAACCTGATTTTCCCAATCTACCTGCATATCGAAATCTAGAACAAGGAACAATCTTCCAGAGGAACCCAGTGAGTTGAGCAGTAGTGTGCGACGGGATGGTGTGGAGGGAGAATCACTCTGTGTCTGACCCTGACAGTGTGTGACGGGATGGTGAGGAGGGAGCTTCACTCTGTCTGACCCTGGGAGCGTATGATGGGAAGGTGCGGAGGGAGCTTTGCTCTGTGTCTGACCCTGAGAGTGTGTGATGGGACGGAGAAGAGGGAGCTTCACTCTGTCTATCCAGGAATGCGTGACGGGACGGTGTGGAGGGAGCTTTGCTCTGTGTCTGACCTTGGGAGAGTGTGACAGGATGGTGGGGAGGGAGCTTCACTCTGTGTCTGACCCTGAGAGTGTGTGACGGAATGGAGAGGAGGGAGCTTCACTCTGTGTCTGATAGTGTGAGAGTGTGGAGGGAGATTCACTCTGTGTCTGACCCTGGGAGTGTGTGATGGGATGGTGTGGAGGGAGCTTCACTCTGTGTCTGACCCCAGGAGTGTGTGATGGGACGGTGTGGAGGGAGCTTCACTCTGTGTCTGACTCTGGGAGTGTGTGATGGGATGGTGTGGAGGGAACTTCACCCTGTTTGACCCTGGGAGTGTGTGATGGGATGGTGTGGAGGGAGCTTCACTCTGTGTCTGACCCCGGGAGTGTGTGATGGGACAGTGTGGAGGGAACTTCAGTCTGTGTCTGACCCCGGGAGTGTGTGACAGGATGGTGGGGAGGGAGCTTCACTCTGTGTCTGACCCCGGGAGTGTGTGATGGGACGGTGAAGAGGGAGCTTCACTGTGTCTATCTGGGAATGTGTGACGGGACGGTGTGGAGGGAGCCTTGCTCTGTGTCTGACCTTGGGAGAGTGTGACAGGATGGTGGGGAGGGAACTTCAGTCTGTGTCTGACCCTGAGAGTGTGTGATGGGACAGTGTGGAGGGAACTTCAGTCTGTGTCTGACCCCGGGAGTGTGTGATAGGATGGTGGGGAGGGAGCTTCACTCTGTGTCTGACCCCGGGAGTGTGTGATGGGACGGTGAAGAGGGAGCTTCACTGTGTCTATCTGGGAATGTGTGACGGGACGGTGTGGAGGGAGCTTTGCTCTGTGTCTGACCTTGGGAGAGTGTGACAGGATGGTGGGGAGGGAGCTTCACTCTGTGACTGATAGTGTGAGAGTGTGGAGGAAACTTCACTCTGTTTGACCCTGGGAGTGCGTGACGGGACGGTCTGGAGGGAGGTTCACGCTCTGTCTGAACCTGAGAATTTGTGATGGAGTCAAAAATCAGAAATCCCGAGTACCTTGAAAAATACTTAACATTTTTATTTTGATTAGAAAAATAGACTGTACAGTGTACTGTCTGGGAAACAACTGTCTCAACAGCCGAGCACCTGGACAAATGGGATGGAGATGGCGATTTCACTTTGGAATGCATCCCACTGGGAGGGGGGGGAGGAATTCTGTCCTGGGAAGATCTCTAGTGAAGGGGAGCGAGAGGTGAATACCTTCTCCTTCCACCCCCAGCAGTGTGATATTAAATCAATACTGGATAGGAACCATCTCTAAATGCCATTTGAGTGAAGGGACACGTGCTAACTTGCAAGCTGAGTTTGTTGCATGGGTGAGATTGTTTTTTTTAAAAATCCTCCCGCTGCCTCCCTAGGGAAGGGCATTCACAATGGGGAGATCCCTTTAAGACAGCAGAATGTGCAGGTTTAGAGTACGGCACATTCCCAAATAAGTCCGGCGATCCCTATTTTTACTGCTGTTGGTGAGAATTTCTAAAGTGCAATTATTAGACAGTGTCTGTAAATCATATCAAGACAAATCAAGTGACCAATCAAGATTTTACCCTTCATGGGGCAATCTGCAAAGGTAAGGGACGTAGGTACATACTGATTCAATGTAAGGGAGTGTCTCCAAAAATACTGGCAGAGGTGCTGTGGTGGATGAAGTGGAGATCAGAGTGCTGGGCAGTCAATACCTACTCGATGCTATAGGACCATCTGTAAAGTGCCAGAAACCTTCCATGAGGGAGCGCGAATAAATCAATAAATACCATTATAGGTTTAGGGAATAACTCAAAATCAGAGGTGACAATGTTGGTCAAAGTTGTGGAATATTTCCAAATTTTACTTCCCTGTCCCCTCTGTTTACAATGTCTAGTTAAGGGACTGCCTCTAAACAGGCAATTCCGGGCCAGTTAGTTGGGAGGGAGATGAGGTTTGAGGCCATCTCTAAATGAAGATTCTGAGGGAGTGTCTCCAAATAACCTCGGGAAGTGGTAATGCCTCTTCTGTGTGCTCCTCCCATGAGTTCCAGTAACTACGCCAACTTGGGGGGGAGAATAATATTTGATTAAAAATTGCCACAGCCCTGCACATGTTGACCCCACCGCGAGAGAGAGAGAGAGAGAGAGAGAGAGAGGGGCTGATACCCTCACACGTTAACCCTTACTTACAGAGGTGTAGTACTTAAGGCAACAGAGAGACAGACAAAGAGAGAAAAGGAAAGAAAAAATTAACCCCTCCTTGGAGGGAGTGATACCCGTACACATTAACCCCTGTACTGGACAGGGAGTGATACCTGTTACACAGTAAGCCCTTCACCCAGAGAGATGGCTGGCACATATTAACCCCTTCCCGAGAGAGGGGGAAGACCCACTTAATGCATCCCATGGGGGAGGGGTGGAGGAAACACATCAACCCTTTCTGTAGTGAGCAGAACGTGAGGCCAGTATCCAGCTGTGTCCATGGTTTGCGGGGGGGGGGGGGGAGAGAGGACAGATATCAGAGGGCAACTCCTGTCCTCACGTGCCGATCCCTGAGACGATGAGGTGACTGCGGTCTGATTTCAGGAGCCCGCTGCCGGTCTCCGAGGCGCTGGTATCGTCTCCTGAAAGGGTAAAAAAGGGCACAGTGGTCAGTTCTTAGGGAAGGAGGAAGAGAGGGAGGAGATGAGGCGATCCCTGCCCTCGTATATCGTATATCCACGCAAAACCCTCTGTGGACAGCCTGACCCACACCTCTCTGTTTTGTTAACTCTGTCCCCTAAACCTCACCCGTGATAAACGCAGAGAAGAGACTCTTCTGCCCACAAGGTTGTCCCCAACTAAACTAATTCCTTCTGTTTACACAGTGTCAACCTCCCTCCGATCCCCGTACGCGACGTCCACCGCCCTCCAATCCCCGTACGCGATGTTCACTGTCCTCTGATCCCTGTACACCTCCCTCCAATCCCCGTATGATACGTCCGCCTCCCTCCGATCCCCGTACGCGATGTCCACTGCCCTCCGATCCCTGTACACCTCCCTCCGATCCCCGTATGATACGTCCATCTCCCTTGTCCCTTGCAGATTTATATTTCTTAAACACCTTATCGTATCTGCCTCCACCACCACCACTGTGTTTAAAAAAAAAATGTCCTGCACATCTCTCTTGAACGTTCTCCCCTCTCACCTTAAACACATGCCCTCTGGTATTCGACATTTCTACCCTGGGGGAACAGATACTGTCTGTTTACTCTTATCTGTGCCTCTTGTTATCTTAGAAACTTCTGTCAGGTCTCCCCTCAGCCTCTGTCACTCCAGAGAAAACAACCCAAGTTTGTCCAGCCTCTCCATGTAGCTCCTGCCCTCTAATCCAGGCAGCACCCTGGTGAACCTCTTCTGTACCCTCTCCAAAGCCCCCCACCTTTCCTGGAACGAGGAGACCAGAACTGCAGACAATCCTCTGAGTGTGATCTGCCCAGAGTTTTGTACAGCTGCGATGTGACTTGCCATGTATTCTCTGGAGTGACGGAGGTTAACAGGAGATCTGATACAGGTTTACAAGATTATGGAAGGCACAGACAGAGTAGACAGACAGTATCTGTTTCCCCAGGGTGAAAATGTCTAATACTAGAGGGCAGGCATTTAAGGTGAAAGGGGGGAAGTTGAAGGGAGATGTGAGGGGCACGTTTTTTTACACAGTACTGAGGTGGTGGTGGAGGCAGATACAATACAGGTGTTGTCGGCCAGACACATGGATCTGCAGGAAGGGAGGGAGATGGACATTATGTAGGTTGAAGGGACTAGTTAGTTTGACAATGCAGTTAGTATAGATGCCTATGCAGTACAGGGACCGAACAGGCTCCCTCACCGATTCGGAAGTTGATGTATCCCTCCCCACCACTGAGGATCAGTGAGGTTGACCCCTCCCCACTCTGCGTCTGGGTGACAACATCGCTGGGACCATCGACGGGCTTCAGGCTGCCTGTAACAGAGACGGGAGAAAAAAGTGGGGGGTGTGGGGAAGGGGCAGAATGGAAAAGGAGAGGGTGAAAGGGGTGATGGGAAGGTGCAGAAGAAGAGGGGAGTGGAGAGAATGGGGAAAGGAAGTGGGGTTAGTTCATTTACACAGCATCCGCCACATCACCTTCCCACTGTCTGCAGGTCAGGAGTGTGAGGGAACACCCTACACTTTCCCAAGTGGGGTTAGTCCATGTACACAGCATCCGCCACATCACCTTCCCACTGTCTGCAGGTCAGGAGTGTGAGGGAACACCCCACACTTTCCTAAGTGGGGTTAGTCCATGTACACAGCATCCGCCACATCACCTTCCCACTGTCTGCAGGTCAGGAGTGTGAGGGAACACCCCACACTTTCCCAAGTGGGGTTAGTCCATGTACACAGCATCCGCCACATCAACAGTCCTACCTGAGATGGCGACGAGGAACTGAATGGCACCCTTATGTCCGTGGAAACAGATCTGTGCTTGGGAGGACTGACAGAAGGTGGGCTGCTGATGGGATCCTTTGCCGTTAAGGGGAACCTCTGGTCCGGAAGCTATTCCATTGGAGACAGGAGTGATTGGTTTTGTCTCCCGCTCTGCAAAAAAATTGGAACACCAAGAAATATTATTCAGTGACCCTTGACCCCTCTCAGTGTCACTGACTCTATACCCACTGATGTGAATCCAAGCTGTCCTGCACTGTCCCTCAGTGACCCCTCTCCCCCAGCATCCCGTGTCACTGACAGTATTCCCACTGACGTTAATCCAGCTCCCTCATACCATCCCTCAGTGACCCCCCCACCCCCAGTGTCCTGTGTCACTGACTGTATCCCCACTGAGCAGAATCCAGCTCCCTCACACCATCCCTCAGTGACCCCTCTCCCACATTGCCGTCACTGACAGTGTTCCCACTAACGTTAATGCAGCTCCCTCACACTGTCCCTCAGTGACCCCTCTCCCCCAGCATCCTGTGTCAGACAGTATCCCCGCTGAGCAGAATCCAGCTCTCTCACACCGTCCCTCAGTGACCCATCTCCCCAGCATCCCATGCCACTGACAGTATTCCCCACTGACGTTAATCCAGCTTCCCAAAATCATCCCTCAGTGACCCTCTCCCCAGCATCCTGTGTCAGACAGTATCCCCGCTGAGCAGAATCCAGCTCTCTCACACCGTCCCTCAGTGACCCATCTCCCCAGCATCCCATGCCACTGACAGTATTCCCCACTGACGTTAATCCAGCTTCCCAAAATCATCCCTCAGTGACCCCTCTCCCCAGCATCCGGTGTCACCGACTGTATCCCCACTGATGTTAATCCAGCTTCCCAACATCGTACCTTAGGGACCCATCCCCCCCAGTGTCCTATGCCACTGACTGTATCCCCACTGACATTAATCCAGTTGGCCAACACCATCCCTCAGTGACTCCTCTCCCAAGAGCCCCATGTCACTGACATGAATCTGTCCACTGTCCCTCACTGACCCATCTCTCCTCCATCAGGTACACTGTAGAAAGCATTCTTCCAGGGTGCATCACAACCTGGTATGGAAGTTGTCCTGTCCAAGACTGAAAGAAGCTGCAGAAGATCGTGAACACGGCGCAGCACATCACACAAACCAATCTTCCGTCCGTGGACTCACTTTACACCGCACGCTGTCGGAGCAGTGCTGCCAGGATAATCAAGGACACGACCCACCCAGCCAACACACTTTTCGTCCCTCTTCCCTCCGGGAGAAGGCTCAGGAGCTTGAAGACTCGTACGGTCAGATTTGGGAACAGTTTCTTTCCATCTGTGATAAGACTGCTGAACGGATCCTGACCCGGATCTGGGCCGTACCCTCCAAATATCCGGACCTGCCTCTCAGTTTTTTTTGCACTACCTTACTTCCCATTTTTCTATTTTCTATTTATGATTTGTAATTTAAATTTTTAATATTTACTATCGATTTGTAATCCAGGGAGCGGGAAGCGCAGAATCAAATATCGCTGTGATGATTGTACGTTCTAGTATCAATTGTTTGGTGACAATAAAGTATAAAGTATCACAATCTGCCTAATCCACTCTCTACCTACCATCTGAGAGGGGAAGGGAGAGGAGAGCCCCTCCCGCTGTGCCAATCCAGAGTCGGTTTCGGTGGGCGAGGAGGGTGGTGATGAGGTGGTCGCCGGGACGCAGTGGTGCTGGCCCTGGGGAGTGGAGTTGTGGAGGGTGAGGGGGTGCAGGGAGGGTGAGGGGTTGCGGGGAGGTTTGAGGGTGAACAATTACGTGGGTGAGGGTGGGTGGAGGGTAGACATGGGGAGAGGTGCAGGGAGGAAGTTGGAGTGGTAGGAGAGTGGGAGGAAGGGGTAAGAGAGTCAGTGGGGTTTCTATGGCCCCCACCCAACCCCCCCGAGCTATCCCATCCACAATTACTTCCCCCACCCATTTCCCATCCTGATTGTCAACCCCAACATGGCCCATCCATGCCATTCCCCATTTTTGTCCGAAATTAGTTCTCCTCCCACCTCATTATCTTTCCCCAAAACCTATTGTGCTACAATTATTGCCTCACTGTCAGGTCTCCAAGTATTCCCCCCAGACCCATTGTGCCCTCTATCCCCAATTATCCTCCCTGAACCCCCTCCCCGTACCGTCCCCATTATCCTCCCTGAACCCCCTCCCCGTACCGTCCCCAATTATCCTCCCTCAACCACCTCCCCACACATTCCCCAATTATCCTCCCCGAACCCCCTCCCCACACATTCCCCAATTATCCCCCCTCAACCACCTCCCCACACATTCTCCAAATATCCTCCCCGAACCCCCTCCCCTGTACTGTCCCCAATTATCCTCCCCGAAACCCCTCCCCACACATTCTCCAAATATCCTCCCCGAACCCCCTCCCCGTACTGTCCCCAATTATCCTCCCGAAACCCCTCCCCACACATTCTCCAAATATCCTCCCCGAACCCCCTCCCCGTACCGTCCCCATTATCCTCCCTGAACCCCCTCCCCGTACCGTCCCCATTATCCTCCCTGAACCCCCTCCCCGTACCGTCCCCAATTATCCTCCCTCAACCACCTCCCCACACATTCCCCAATTATCCTCCCCGAACCCCCTCCCCACACATTCCCCAATTATCCCCCCTCAACCACCTCCCCACACATTCTCCAAATATCCTCCCCGAACCCCCTCCCCCGTACTGTCCCCAATTATCCTCCCCGAAACCCCTCCCCACACATTCTCCAAATATCCTCCCCGAACCCCCTCCCCGTACTGTCCCCAATTATCCTCCCCGAAACCCCTCCCCACACATTCTCCAAATATCCTCCCGAACCCCCTCCCCGTACCGTCCCCAATTATCCTCCCTGAACCCCCTCCCCCGTACCGTCCCCAATTATCCTCCCTGAACCCCCTCCCCGTACCGTCCCCATTATCCTCCCTGAACCCCCTCCCCGTACTGTCCCCAATTATCCTCCCCGAAACCCCTCCCCACACATTCTCCAAATATCCTCCCGAACCCCCTCCCCGTACCGTCCCCAATTATCCTCCCTGAACCCCCTCCCCCGTACCGTCCCCAATTATCCTCCCTGAACCCCCTCCCCGTACCGTCCCCATTATCCTCCCTGAACCCCCTCCCCGTACCGTCCCCAATTATCCCCCCTCAACCACCTCCCCACACATTCTCCAAATATCCTCCCCGAACCCCCTCCCTGTACCGTCCCCAATTATCCTCCCCGAACCCCCTCCCCCGTACCGTCCCCAATTATGCTCCCCAAACCCCCTCCCCGTACCATCCCCAATTATCCTCCCTGAACCCCCTCCCCGTACCGTCCCCATTATCCTCCCTGAACCCCCTCCCCGTACCGTCCCCAATTATCCTCCCTCAACCACCTCCCCACACATTCCCCAATTATCCTCCCCGAACTCCCTCCCCCGTACTGTCCCCAATTATCCCCCCTCAACCACCTCCCCACACATTCTCCAATTATCCTCCCCAAACTCCCTCCCCCGTACCGTCCCCAATTATCCTCCCTAAACCCCCTCCCCACACATTCTCCAATTATCCTCCCCAAACCCCCTCCCCCGTACTGTCCCCAATTATCCTCCCCGAACCCCCTCCCTGTACTGTCCCCAATTATCCCCCCTCAACCACCTCCCCACACATTCTCCAATTATCCTCCCCAAACCCCCTCCCCTGTACTGTCCCCAATTATCTTCCCCGAACCCCCTCCCCGTACTGTCCCCAATTACCATCCACCATCTCCCTCACCGAACATTTGGCGGATCAGAGGTTCCAGCTCTATCTCTTGCAGAATGTTCCCGGAGAGGCTGTGGAGAAGCCGGAGATGGGAATTGTTCCTCATGGAGACCCACACCCCGTCTCCCGACCTGGACAGGTGCCGGATCTCAGTCTCCTCCGGTGTTACCTCAAACCATCGCTACAAGAGAGAGTGGGATACAGAGTGAGGCTCTCTCCGCACTGTCCCATCACACACTCCCGGGGTCGTAGCGTCAGAGGGAGGTACAGCACAGCAACATCTAGTCCATTTAAACTGCCTCCTCCCATCGACCTGCACCGAGACCACACCCTTACTCTAGACCCGGCCACTTTCTTGTAAATTTTTCTGAAATCTTTCAACCTTGTTTACACTTTCCTGTATGTAGGTGACCTAAACTGTACACAGTAATCCAAATTAGGCCTCACCAACATCTTATACAACTTCAACATAACATCCCATCTCCTGTACTCAGTACATTAATGAAGGCCAATGTGCCAAAAGCTTTCTTTACAACCCTAGCTACCTGTGACGCCTCATTCAACGAATTATATACCTGTATTCCCACATCCCTTTGTTCTACTGTTCACTGTGTAAGTCCTGCCCTGGCTGGTCCTACTGAAGTGCAACACCTCGCACTTGTCTGCATTGAATTCCATCTGATATTTCTCAGCCCATTTTTCCAGCTGATGCAGATCCCTCTGCAAGCCACGATAGCCTTCCTCCCTGTCTAATACACCCCCACAAATTGGTGTATCCATAGATTTTCTGATCCAGTTAACAACAGTATCATCCAGATCATTGTTACAGATGACAAAAACCTGTGGCATACCACTGGTCACAGGCCTCCAGTCAGAGAGACAACCCTCTCCTACCACTCTGTGGCTTCCTCCACAAAGCCAATGTCTAATCCAGTTTACTACCTCATCCTGAATGCCGAGTGACTGAATCTTCTTGACCAGCCTCTCATGTGGGACCTTGTCAAATTTATCTATATACTACTAAAATTCTCATGCTCTGTTTGTCTGTTTATGACCTCCAATTAGCCCAAATGGTGCATTACAGGGGCACTTTTTTGACTAAATCAACTTAAAATGTGCTAACTTTCAGAATCCATGCAAAGTTCAGGGTTATATATTTGTATAAAATTGCTCACTTGTCAATCAACAGGCCCCGCTTTCCACAACCCGAGCCGATTCCGCCTTCCATGGAGACCGCGACGCCACAGCCTGACGCATGCGCACGGCCAGCCACAGTAACGCGTCACAATGCTCACAGAGCCGCTTCCACCTTCCATGGAGACCGCGATGCCACACCACGACGCATGCGCACGGCCAGCCACAGCAGCGCCTCATGATGCTCACAGCAGCCACACCAACCGCAGCAAAAGGGCAGGGCTATCACATCCATTTAGGAGAGCACCAACCACATCATCAAGAAACAAGAGCATCTTGGAGGCTTTGGTGTTACTGCTTCCTATCTTCTATCAGGCATTAGGGTAAAAATATATGGATAGCTTAATTATGCCGTGTGGAAAGAGAAGGGGGACATTATGGTCAAGAGATGACGCCAAACGTCGTCGGAAAGTGGCAAGGAGAGGGAGAGAACAAGAATCGGATGAGGCCAGGACTGCACGACTCCTGGATCAAAGAGTCAGGAGAAAAAAGATGAGAGAAGAACAGACAGAGGAGGAGAGACATATACGTCTCCAAAATGACAACAGGCACAGACGGAGGAGAGAACAAGAATCCGATCAGGCCAGGACCGCACAACTCCAGGATCAGACAGAAAGAACAAATGGTAGAAGAGATGAAGAGACGAAGGATAAAAGGGCTGCGCGTCTCCAGAATGACAAAAACAGGCACAGGAGGAGGAGAGAGGAAGAGACAGGGGAGAAAAGGAAAGATCGACTTGAGAATATGCGGCAAAGACTAATTATTGCGAGAGTTGCTGAAGACAACAATGCCCGGTTTCAACGACAATACCTCGACAGAGAAAGAGCAAGGCAAACTGCACGACCCCTACGCGTCACATTTCTGCTGATGTTGGTTCGATGAACAGAGTACGCCCTCACTGTCGTGCCTTCCTATCCACTGGAGAAACCGCACATTTCTGCTGTGCGAAGGGAAAGGTCAGGATAGGCGATTTGCAGCCTCTACCTAATGAACTCCTCAATTTGTACAGCAATGATGAACCTATTGCAAACGAGTTCAGGAAGAACATCAGACAATACAATTGCCTCTCCCAAATGACATCCTTTGGTGCCAAAGAAGTTCTTCCAAGGAGGAATGGATGGAATCCTTCTGTGATTATTCAAGGCCAAATCCATCATTACATCAGACATTTAATGCCAGACCCCAAACAGCAAGCCCAATTCCTTCAAATTTACTTCATGGATCCTCAAGACAGCGTAGAATTGAGAATGGGGATACTACAGAATGAAGGAATTCAACGTGAGATTGTTGAATTATCGGAAAACCTATGACAACGAAACCCTTCGACTTGCAAAAGAACAAATTCGAGGCATGCCAGAGGCGTCCGCTGTCACTGATCCTGACCGGATTTCGGCGTTTGAACATGAGAGAAGATTTAATGCACACATTGTCAACGAAGTCGCTGTCATTATGCCGAACAGCACCAAACCTGAAGCAAGATCACTGCATCCCATCATTTCAATGAGGAACTGGGATCCACCAAGGCTTTGCAGTGGAACACGAATGATGGTGGAAGAACTGCACGACAATCTCATCGTAGCAAAGATAAACATTGGTGCATTCAAAAATGACATTGTCATGATCCCAAGAATTACTCTCAGTTTATCAGAAGGGGAAGATGTCCCTCTTCAGCGGAGCCAGTTCCCGATACACTCATGCTTTGCTGTGACTATACATAAGGTGCAAGGTCAAACCATGCAGAATATGTTCATTTATCTGGAGAAACCGGTATTCCAGCATGGTCAGCTGTATGTGGCTTTAAGCCAGGGAAAAATAAATAAAAACATTAGAGTATTCTTGAAGGGTGGCAGATCAACCAAAAACGTTGTCATCAAAAATGTCCTTTGTTAAGCGAGGAGAAGCTATATTTGTCTTGCTACGCGTCTATCTTCTTTAAAAAACTGAGTTTTTCTTTTTAATTTCCAAAGCAAAGCAATAGCATTCAGGAAAATGTAATGTTCATTCTGGTCACATCAGACTACACTACCTTTCTCCCAGCGGGTCATCTGGTTGTCTAGTATCTTGCTAAAGTCTATGTAAACAACATCCACTGCCTTGCCTTCATCCACTTTCCTGGTAAGTCCCACGAAAAACTCTCTAAGATTGGTTAGACATGCACAAAGCCATGCTGACAATCCTTAATCAGTCCATGTCTATCCAAATACTCATATCCAGTCACTTAGGAACCTTCCAATAACTTTCCCACAACTGCTGTCAGACTCACCGGCCTACAATTTCCTGGTTTATGTTTAGAGCCTTTCTTAAACAGCGGAACAACATTGGCTGTCCTCCAGTTCTTTGGAATTTCACCTGTGGCTAAGGATCTCTGCTCGGGCTCAATCAATCTCTGTACTTGCCTCCTCCAGACCCTGAGCAAACATCTTCTCAGGCCCTGGGGATTTATCCACCCAGGTAGCAAACACCTCCTCCTCTGTAATCTGAACAGTCATGTCACGAAGTTGATATCGCTTTGCCTCACTGCTAAAAACTCTGTGCTGTCTCCTGAGTAAATACTGAATAAATAAAAATGCATTTAAGATTTCCCCATCTGTTTCGGCTCCACGCATGCATTAACATTCCAGAGGAACAATTATATCGCTTGCAATCTTTTTGTTCTTAACATATTGTCTGCTACTGAACTTGTAATAAAGTTATGTTCTATGAAAAGAAAAACAAAAGGGTCAGGCACAGAGTGAAGCTCCCTCCCACTGTCCCATCACACTACTGGGACGAGGAATTCTCACCTCGATCTTGCTGATCCGTGGGTTGATCACATAGACTTGGTTCCTGTAGCCACACCAGACCCGTCCGAAAACGGCAACAGCACACAGCACTGGGTATCGAGGAGACCCCAAGTCCAGAGAGTGAGGGGCAGTTGTGTCCCAGAGTCCTTCTGAGAGAGAGAGAGAGAGAAAGTGTGGGAGTGGGGGGGGGGGAGAGCATGAGAGGTGTCTGAGAGAGACAGCGAGGTGACGGGCTAGAGAAAGTGAAGAGGTAAGAGGGAGGGAGGAGGGTGGGAGATGGGGAGGGGGGAAGAGAGAGAGAGAAAGACAGGGAGGGGAGACGGGGAGAGAGAGACGGGCAGGGGAGAGAGAGAGATGGGGCAGGGAGAGAGGGGGAGGTGGGGAGGGGTTGGTGGGGGATAGAGGGGGGAAAGAGGGGTGGGGAGAGGATAGTGGGGGGAGAGGGTGGTGGGGAGAGGGGAGTGAGGGGGGAGTTGAGGGGAGAAAGGTGGGGAAACGGGGAGGAAGGGTTAGAAAAGGGCAGCGTTGGTGGAGGGAGGGGAAGAGGGGTTGTTTTGACTCCAACAGGCCTACCTACACTCCTCTTGAAGATGGATATGGTCCCGTTGGCCAGAGTGACGATGACAAAGCCACGGACATAGCTGAGAGTTTTGGGGGAAGGGGGAAGGAGATGAAACGGTCAATTTTACCCATTTCCAACACGTACACCGACAATTTCTCTCTTGCCCACTTTTCCCCATCTCCTTCGTGCTCAGTCCTCCTCTCTCCCCCGTGCACACTCTCCTCCCTCATACTCTCCCCCCAGACCACCTCTGCTCCCCGTTCTCAGTCCCCAACTCACACGATGCTGTGGACAGCGTCATTTAGTTGTATGGAGTACAGACATCTCTCGGGAAGGTCCGCGGAGTGGACAAACACCCTGAAAAGTAAACGGAGCCAGGAGACTGAGGTGGCTGCAGTTCAAAGACACCATCAGGAATGTGGTCAGTGGCAGTGAATGGGAAGTGATGGGATCCCATTGGGAATGTGGACGGTGGGAATGAATGGGAAGGGGTGGGGTCCCGGTGGGAGACAATAGGAATGAGTGGGGTCCAATTGGGTGTGTGGACGTTGTGGGTGGCTATAAAGAGGTCGGGTCTGTTGATCGTACGGGGGTAAAGATGTCGGGTCTGTAGGTCGTACGGGTGTAAAGAATTCGGGTCTGTTGGTCGTACGGGTGTAAGGATGTCGGGTCTGTAGGTCATACGGGTGTAAGGATGTCGGGTCTGTTGGTTGTACGGGTGTAAAGAATTCGGGTCTGTTGGTTGTACGGGTGTAACGAGGTCGGGTCTGTTGGCCGTACGGGTGTAAGGATGTTGGGTCTGTTGGTCATACATGTGTAAAGAGGTCGTGTCTGTTGGTCGTATGGGTGTAAAGATGTCGGGTCTGTTGGTCATACGGGGGTAAAGATATTGGGTCTGTTGGTCGTACGGGGGTAAAGATGTCGGGTCTGTAGGTCGTACGGGTGTAAAGATGTCGGGTCTGTTTGTCGTATGGGTGTAAAGATGTCGGGTCTGTTGGTCGTACGGGTGTAAAGAGGTCGGGTCTGTTGGTCATGCGGGGGTAATAATATTGGGTCTGTTGGTCGTACAGATGGCTGGAGTCGACGGGACTTACCATCCACTCTGGGTCCCCAGCCAGACAGTGGTCGAGTGTTCTGTGTCCCGTTCACCATGTCCGGGCTGCTCCCCTCCTCCTGGGGATTCCTGCCATTGAGAATTCTGGGACCCATCACCGTCTGGGGCCTCTTGCCGGTCATCCGAGGAGGCGTGTGCTGAAATGGAAAAATGTTTTATAAGGACAGTTGATGCAGGACCCTTCACAGTGCTGAGGTACAGAGGGGTCTCGGATCCAAGTCCCCAGCTCTGTGGCCGCACTAGTCGAGAGGGCAGTGAAGATGCATCGGTCAGGGTGTTGAGTACGTGAGTCGGCAAGTCACGTTGCAGCCGTATAAAACACTGGTCAGACCACACTTGGAGTACTGTGTGAAGTTCTGGTCTCCCCGTTACGGGAAGGGTGAGGGGGGTGTGTGGACAGGGTGCGGGAGGTTCATCAGGGTGCTGCCTGGATTAGAGGGCATGAGCTACAAGAAGAGGCTGGACAAACTGGGGTTGCTTTCTCTGGAGCAGCAGAAACTGAGATGGAGGTTTGGCGGAGCTGGTGTTTTATTGATTAGTTTGACAATAATACATTTTGACTTGGGCAGCCTGCAGGTAACAAACTGAAGATGGGTAGACTCTTTCAATTTTGTGTTTTATATTCACCATGTTTTTCTTTGCCCAATGTGCTTTATTTTGTGCGGTGGGTGGGGGGGGGGAATTGTTGCTTTTCTTCATGTGCATTTACGTGGTTTTCTTTGCTTTGTCTGTCTGTCTGAGGGGGAAGATGAATCAGGGTGCAGACCACACATACTTTGATCCTGCTGATGTCTGTAAGGAGTTTTTATGTTTTCCTCGAGACTGTGTGGGTTTCCTCTGGGTGCTCCGGTTTCCTCCCACAGTCCAAAGATGTATCAGTTGGTAGTCCAATTGGTGATTGTAAATTGTCCTGTGATTAGGCTAAGGTTGCATCGGGAGATTACTGCGTGGTGTGTATCGAAGGGTGACAGGGGTCTGTTCCACACTGTATACAGTGGGAGGGTCTGTTCCACACTGTATACAGTGGGAGGGTCTGTTCCACACTGTATACAGTGGAAGGGTGACAGTGGTCTGTTCCACACTGTATACAGTGGGAGGGTCTGTTCCACACTGTATACAGTGGGAGGGTGACAGTGGTCTGTTCCACACTGTATACAGTGGGAGGGTGACAGTGACCTGTTCCACACTGTATACAGTAGGAGGGCCTGTTCCACACTGTATACAGTGGGAGGGTGACAGTGGTCTGTTCCACACTGTATACAGTGGGAGGGTGACAGTGGTCTGTTCCACACTGTATACAGTGGGAGGGCCTGTTCCACACTGTATACAGTGGGAGGGCCTGTTCCACACTGTATACAGTGGGAGGGCCTGTTCCACACTGTATACAGTGGGAGGGCCTGTTCCACACTGTATACAGTGGGAGGGTGACAGTGGTCTGTTCCACACTGTATACAGTGGGAGGGTGACAGTGGTCTGTTCCACACTGTATACAGTGGGATGGTGACAGTGGCCTGTTCCACACTGTATACAGTGGGAGGGCCTGTTCCACACTGTATACAGTGGGAGGGCCTGTTCCACACTGTATACAGTGGGAGGGTGACAGTGGTCTGTTCCACACTGTATACAGTGGGAGGGTCTGTTCCACACTGTATAAAGTGGGAGGGTCTGTTCCACACTGTATACAGTGGGAGGGTGACAGTGGTCTGTTCCACACTGTATACAGCGGGAGGGTGACAGTGACCTGTTCAACACTGTATACAGTGGGAGGGTGACAGTGACCTGTTCCACACTGTATACAGTGGGAGGGTCTGTTCCACACTGTATACAGTGGGATGGTGACAGTGGCCTGTTCCACACTGTATACAGTGGGAGGGTCTGTTCCACACTGTATACAGTGGGAGGGTCTGTTCCACACTGTATACAGTGGGAGGGTGACAGTGACCTGTTCCACACTGTATAAAGTGGGAGGGTGACAGTGGCCTGTTCCACACTGTATACAGTGGGAGGGCCTGTTCCACACTGTATACAGCGGGAGGGTCTGTTCCACACTGTATACAGTGGGAGGGTGACAGTGGTCTGTTCCACACTGTATACAGTGGGAGGGTCTGTTCCACACTGTATACAGTGGGAGGGTGACAGTGGTCTGTTCCACACTGTATACAGCGGGAGGGTGACAGTGACCTGTTCAACACTGTATACAGTGGGAGGGTGACAGTGACCTGTTCCACACTGTATACAGTGGGAGGGTGACAGTGACCCGTTCCACACTGTATACAGTGGGAGGGTCTGTTCCACACTGTATACAGTGGGAGGGCCTGTTCCACACTGTATACAGTGGGAGGGTGACAGTGACCCGTTCCACACTGTATACAGTGGGAGGGTCTGTTCCACACTGTATACAGTGGGAGGGCCTGTTCCACACTGTATACAGTGGGAGGGTGACAGTGGTCTGTTCCACACTGTATACAGTGGGAGGGTCTGTTCCACACTGTATACAGTGGGAGGGTGACAGTGGTCTGTTCCACACTGTATACAGTGGGAGGGTCTGTTCCACACTGTATACAGTGGGAGGGTGACAGTGGTCTGTTCCACACTGTATACAGTGGGAGGGTCTGTTCCACACTGTATACAGTGGGACGGTGACAGTGGTCTGTTCCACACTGTATACAGCGGGAGGGTGACAGTGACCTGTTCCACACTGTATACAGTGGGAGGGTGACAGTGACCTGTTCCACACTGTATACAGTGGGAGGGTGACAGTGACCTGTTCCACACTGTATACAGTGGGAGGGTGACAGTGGTCTGTTCCACACTGTATACAGTGGGAGGGTCTGTTCCACACTGTATACAGTGGGACGGTGACAGTGGTCTGTTCCACACTGTATACAGCGGGAGGGTGACAGTGACCTGTTCCACACTGTATACAGTGGGAGGGTGACAGTGGTCTGTTCCACACTGTATACAGTGGGAGGGTGACAGTGGTCTGTTCCACACTGTATACAGTAGGAGGGCCTGTTCCACACTGTATACAGTGGGAGGGTCTGTTCCACACTGTATACAGTGGGAGGGTGACAGTGGTCTGTTCCACACTGTATACAGTGGGAGGGCGACAGTGACCTGTTCCACACTGTATACAGTGGGGGGGGGGGGGAGAGACAGTGACCTGTTCCACACTGTATACAGTGGGAGGGTGACAGTGGTCTGTTCCACACTGTATACAGTGGGAGGGTGTGTTCCACACTGTATACAGTGGGAGGGTGACAGTGGTCTGTTCCACACCTTATACAGCGGGAGGGCGACAGTGACCTGTTCCACACTGTATACAGTGGGGGGGGGACAGTGACCTGTTCCACACTGTATACAGTGGGAGGGTGACAGTGACCTGTTCCACACTGTATACAGCGGGAGGGCGACAGTGACCTGTTCCACACTGTATACAGTGGGGGAGGGTGACAGTGACCTGTTCCACACTGTATACAGTGGGATGGTGAATTGCTGAAGACCAGATCTATTGTTGGTGAATCCGTTTACTATTATCACATATACTGAGAGACAGTGAAAATCTTGTGTTGTGTACAGTTCATTCAGATCAGATCAGTGCATCGAGATAGAAGAAGGGAAAACAATAACGGAGTGCAGAGAGTGGCTCACGTTGCTCCGTTGTTTAAAAAAGGATCGAAAACTAAAGTAAAAGGAAATTATAGGCCGGTGAGTTTAACGTCGGTAGTAGGTAAGTTATTGGAGGGAGTACTAAGAGACAGAATCTACAAGCATTTGGATAGACAGGGACTTATTAGGGAGAGTCAACATGGCTTTGTGCGTGGTAGGTCATGTTTGACCAATCTATTGGAGTTTTTCGAGGAGGTTACCAGGAAGGTGGATGAAGGGAAGGCAGTGGATATTGTCTACATGGACTTCAGTAAGGCCTTTGACATGGTCCGGCATGGGAGGTTAGTTAGGAAAATTCAGTCGCTAGGTATACATGGAGAGGTGGTAAATTGGATTAGACATTGGCTCAATGGAAGAAGCCAAAGAGTGGTAGTAGAGAATGGCTTCTCCGAGTGGAGGCCTGTGACTAGTGGTGTGCCACAGGGATCAGTGCTGGGTCCATTGTTATTTGTCATCTATATCAATGATCTGGTTGATAATGTGGTAAATTGGATCAGCAAGTTTGCTGATGATGCAAAGATTGGAGGTGTAGTAGACAGTGAGGAAGGTTTTCAGAGCCTGCAGAGGGACTTGGACCAGCTGGAAAAATGGGCTGAAAAATGGCAGATGGAGTTTAACACAGACAAGTGTGAAGTATTGCACGTTGGAAGGACAAACCAAGGTAGAACATACAGGGTTAATGGTAAGGCACTGAGGAGTGCAGTAGAACAGAGGGATCTAGGAATACAGATATAAAATTCCCTAAAAGCGTCGTCACAGGTAGATAGGGTCGTAAAGAGAGCTTCTAGTACATTGGCCTTTATTAATCAAAGTATTGAGTATAAGAGCTGGAATGTTATGATGAGGTTGTATAAGGCATTGGTGAGGCCAAATCTGGAGTATTGTGTTCAGTTTTGGTCACCAAATTACAGGAAGGATATAAATAAGGTTGAAAGAGTGCAGAGAAGGTTTACAAGGATGTTGCCGGGACTTGAGAAACTGAGTTACAGAGAAAGGTTGAATAGGTTAGGACTTTATTCCCTGGAGCGTAGAAGAATGAAGGGAGATTTGATAGAGGTATATAAAATTATGATGGGTATAGATAGAGTGAATGCAAGCAGGCTTTTTCCACTGAGGCAAGGGGAGAAAAAAACCAGAGGACATGGGTTAAGGGTGAGGGGGGAAAAGTTTAAAGGGAACATTAGGGGGGGCTTCTTCACACAGAGAGTGGTGGGAGTATGGAATGAGCTGCCAAATGAGGTGGTAAATGCGGGTTCTTTTTTAACATTTAAAAATAAATTGGACAGATACAGGGATGGGAGGTGTATGGAGGGATACGGTCCGTGTGCAGGTCAGTGGGACTAGGCAGAAAATGGTTCGGCACAGCCAAGAAGGGCCAAAAGGCCTGTTTCTGTGCTGTAGTTTTTCTATGGTTTCTGTGGTTTCTAATGAAGTGTTACAGTTACAGAGAAAGGGCAGTGCAGGCAGACAATAAACTGCAAGGGTCACGACGAGGTAGATTGTGAGGTCAAGAGTCCATCTTATCGTACTGGAGGACCGTTCAATAGCCTGATAACAGCGGGGTAGAAGCTGTCCTCGTACTGGGGGACCGTTCAATAGTCTGATAACAGCGGGGTAGAAGCTGTCCTCGTACTGGGGGAGCGTTCAATAGTCTGATAACAGCGGGGTAGAAGCTGTCCTCGTACTGGGGGACCGTTCAATAGTCTGATAACAGCGGGGTAGAAGCTGTCCTCGAGCCTGGTGGGACGTGCTCTCAGGCTTTTGTATCTTCTGCCCGATGGGGGGGGGGGGGGGGAAGAGAAAATGTCCGGTGTGGGTGGGTATTTGATTATGCTGGCTGCTTTACTAAGGTGGGGTGTGCATACAGAGTCCATGGAGGGGAGGTTGGTTTCCGCGATGTGCTGAGCTGTGTTCACAGTTCGCACAGCTCTCTGCAGTTATAAGGCATTGGTCAAGCCGCAGTCGGAGTATTGTGAGCAGTTTTGGGCCCCTTAAAGGATGTGCTGACATTGGAGAGGGTTTACAGGAAGTTCACGAGAATTATCTTGGGAGTGAAAGGGTTAACATATGAGTAGTGTTTGACGGCTCTAAGTCCTGGACTCGCTGGAGTCTAGAGGAAACATAGAAAACCTACAGCACAATACAGGCCCTTCGGCCCACAAAGCTGTGCTGAATATGTCCTTACCTTAGAACTACCTAGGGTTACCCATAGCCCTCTATTTTTCTAATCTCCATGTATCTATCCAGGAGTCTCTTAAAATACCCTATCATTTCCACCTCCACCACCGTTGCCGGCAGCCCCTTCCATGAACTCACCACTCTCTGCGTAAAAAACTTACCCCTGACATCTCCTCTGTACCTACTTCAATAAAGAGTTCTCATTGAAACTTATCGAATATTGAAAGGCCTAGATAGAGTGGATGTGGAGAGGATGGTGGGAGAGTCTAGGACCAGAGGACACAGCATCAGAATAGCAGGACGACCCTTTAGAATAGAGATGAGGAACTTCTTCAGCCTGAGGCTGCTGAATCTGTGGAACTGATTGCAGCAGGCGGCTGTGGAGGCCAAGTCATTGGGTATATTTAAAGTGGAGGTTGACAGGTTCTTGATTAGTCAGGGTGTCAAAGATTATGGGGAGAAGACAGGAGAATGGGGTTTGGAGGGATAATTGATCAGCCATGATGGAATGGCGAAGCAGACTCAATGGGCTGAATGGCCTCATTCTGTACTTGAAATTAAAATGAAATTGGGATACAACCTTGGATGATGTGCCAAACAAAATCTGATGTTGCCTGGCCCGCTGAGTTCCTCCAGCATCTGCAGATTTTCTCTTGCTTATGATATGCCAAATTTGTGCACCAGGAGTAAAGGATGATTTTTGGATACAGAAGACCTTTCAGCACTCTACAACTTGTGTTCTCAATATTTATTGTTTACTTACTTATTATTATGATTTCCTTTCATTTTTGTGTTTTTGCAGATTTGTTGTTTGTCTGTCCTGCTGGGTGTGGCCTTTCATAGAAACTATTGTGCTTCTCGTATTTACCGTGAATGCCCACAGAAAGATGAATTATGGAGACATACACACATTTACTTTGGATTCTCCATCAATTAAAGGTTACCAGGAGAGAAAGTGGGAGAATGGAGCACAAGTTTCAAGAAAGTGAGAAGAGTTTAGAAAAAGACGGTTATTTCTTCAGCAGTTTGATCGGGACATGACTGCGCAAGCGCGTGGAAGTCAGCCAGTGAGAACAGCGAGAAGAATTTAAAAGGAGACAGGTTTATAGAGCGGGCGACAGAGTAGAGGGAGACAGAGAGTAGGGAGGCTTTGGCTCAACGGGGCTTAGGTGTTAATGGGTTGAGGTGAGGTGGGTTGCCCGAGTAGAATACAGACAGGAAGTATGTGTGTGAGGCCGGTTTTCTGTGCTCGGTGTCAGATGTCGGAAGTCCAGGAGAATCCCAGCCTCCCAGATGGCCACATCTGCACCAGGTGCGTCGAACTGCAGCTCCTTAGGGACCGTGTTAGGGAACGGGAGATGCAGATCGATGACCAGTCAGGCAGAGTGAGGAGCTATAGGAAAGTAGTCACACTGGCTCCTGGGGAGACAGATAAGTGGGTAACTGTCAGGAGAGGGAAGGGCAACAGGCAGATACCCCAGTGGCCGTCCCCCTTGACAATAAGTACTCCTCTTTGAGTACTGTTGGGGGAGACGGCCTACCTGGGGGAAGCAACAGTGCCTGCGCCTCTGGCAGAGTCCGGCCCTGTGGCTCAGAAGGGTCGGGAAAGGAAGAGGATGGAAGTAGTGATAGGGAACTCTTTAGTTAGGGGGTCAGACAGGTGATTCTGTGGATGCAGGATAGAAACGCAGGCGGTAGTTTGCCTCCCAGGTGCCAGGGTCTAGGATGTCTTTGATTATGTCCACGATATCCTGAAGTGGAAAGGAGAACAGCAACATAGGTAGGAAAAGGGAGAAGGTCCTGAAAGCAGACTACAGGGAGTTAGGAAGGAAGTTGAGAAGCAGGACCACAAAGGTAGTCATCTCGGGATTACTGCCTGTGCCACGTGACAGTGAGTATAGGAATAGAATGAGGTGGAGGATAAATGCGTGGCTCAGGGATTGGAGCAGGGGGCAGGGATTCAGATTTCTGGATCATTGGGACCTCTTTTGGGGCAGGTATGACCTGTACAAGAGGGACGGGTTGCACTTGAATCTGAGGGGGACCAATATCCTGGCAGGGAGGTTTGCCAAGGCTATTGGGGAGAGTTTAAACTAGAATTGCTGGGGGTTGGGAACCAAACTGATGAGACAGAGGAAGAGGTGGTTGGCTCACAAATAGAGAAAGCTTGGAGACAGTGCGAGAAGGAGGATAGGCAGGTGATAGAGAAGGGATGCACTTAGACTGATGGTTTGAGATGTGTCTATTTTAATGCAAGGAGTATTATGAACAAAGCGAACGAGCTTAGAGCGTGGATCAGTACTTGAAGCTGTGATGTTGTGGCCATTACAGAGACTTGGATGGCTCGGGGGCAGGAATGGTTAGTTAGAGTGCCAGGCTTTAGATGTTTCAGAAAGGACAGGGAGGGAAGCAAAAGAGGTGGGGGCATGGCACTGCTGATCAGAGATAGTGTCACTGCTGCAGAAAAGGAGGAAGTCATTGAGGGATTGTCTATGGAGTCTCTGTGGGTGGAATTTAGGAACAGGAAGGGGTCAATAACTCTAGAACATGACAGCACAGAAACAGGCCTTTTGGCCCTTCTTGGCCATGCCGAACCATTTTTCTGCCTAGTCCCACTGACCTGCACCTGGACTATATCCTTCCGTATACCTCTCATCCATGTACCTGTCCAAGTTTTTCTTAAATGTTAACTTAAATGTAAATTTAAATTTAAAAATGTTTGATCACTTCTCGGTCTTTTGGCCAAGATCAAAAAAACAAAAAAAAAAAATTTTTTTAAATATTTAAAAAAAAAACATTAAACGTAAATTTTCTTAAATGTCTCTACTGGGTGTTTTTTTACAGACCACCCAATAGTAACAGGGACATCGAGAAGCAGATAGGGAGACAGATTCTGGAAAGGTGTAATAAGAACAGGGTTGTTGTGGTGGGAGATATTAATTTCCCAAATATTGATTGACATCTCCCTTGAGTGAAGGGTTTAGATGGGGTGGAGTTTGTTAGGTGTGTTCAAGATGGTTTCCTAACACAACATAAGCCTACAAGAGAAGAGGCTGTACTTGATCTGGTATTGGGAAATGAACCTGGCCAGGTGTCAGGTCTCTCAGTGGGAGAGCATTTTGGAGATAGTGATCACAATTCTATCTCCTTTACCATAGCATTGGAGAGAGATAGGAACAGACAAGTTAGGAAAGTGTTTAATTGGAGTAAGGGGAAATATGAGTTTATCAGGCAGGAACTTGGAATCATAAATTGGAAACGGATGTTCTCAGGGAAATGTACGGCAGTAATGTGGCAAATGTTCAGGGGATATTTGTGTGGAGTTCTGCAGAGGTACGTTCCAATGAGACGGGGAAAGGATGGTAGGGCACAGGAACCGTGGTGTACAAACGCTGCTGTAAATCTAGTCAAGAAGAAAACCTTCCTGCTAGCCTTATAATCTTATAACCTTAGAAAATTATAAAGCTCGCAGGAAGCAGCTTAAGAATGAAATGAGGAGAACCAGAAGGGGCCATGAGAAGGCCTTGGTGGACAGGATTAAGGAAAACCCCAAGATATTCTACAAGTATGTGAACAGCAAGAGGATAGATGTGAGAGAATAGGACCAATCAAATGTGATAGTGGAAAAGTGTGTACGGAACTGGAGGAGACGGCAGAGGTACTTAATGAGTACTTTGCTTCAGTATTCACTACGGAAAAGGATCTTGGCGATTGTAGGGATGACTTACAGCAGACTGAAAAGCTTGAGCATATAGATAATAAGGAAGAGGATGTGGTAGAACTTTTGGAAAGTATCAAATTGGATAAGTCACCGGGACTGGACGAGATGTACCCCAGGCTACTGTGGGAGATGAGGGAGGAGATTGCTGAGCCTCTGGCGATGATCTTTGCATCGACAATGGGGACGGGAGAGGTTCCGGAGGATTGGAGGGTTGTAGATGTTGTTCCCTTCTTCAAGAAAGGGAGTAGAGATAGCCCAGGAAATTACAGACCAGTAAGTCTTATTTCAGTGGTTGGTAAGTTGATGGAGAAGATCCTGAGAGGCAGGATTTATGAACATTTGGAGAGGCATAATATGATTAGGAGTAGTCAGCATGGCTTTGTCAAAGGCAGGTCGTGCCTTACGAGGCTGATTGAATTTTTTGAGGATGTGACAAATACATTGATGAAGGTAGAGCAATAGATGTAGTGTATACAGATTTCAGCAAGGCATTTGATTAGGTACCCCATGTAAGGCTTATTGAGAAACTAGTAAGGCTTACAGGGATCCAAGGGAACATTGCTTTGTGGATCCAGAACTGGCTTGCCCACAGAAGGCAAAGAGTGGTTGTAGATGGGTCATATTCTGCATGGAGGTCAGTGATTAGTGGTGTGTCTCAAGGATCTGTTCTGGGACCCTTCGTGATTTTTATAAATGACCTGGATGAGGAAGTGGAGGGATGGGTTAGTAAATTTGCTGATGACACAAAGGTTGGGGGTGTTGTGGATAGTGTGGAGGGCTGTCAGAGGTTACAGCGGGAGATTGATAGGATGCAAAACTGGGCTGAGAAGTGGCAGATGGATTTCAACCCAGATAAGTGTGAGGAGGCTCATTTTGGTAGGTCAAATATGATGGCAGAATATAGTATCAATGGTAAGACTCTTGGCAGTGTTGTGAATCAGAGGGATCTTGGGATCCGAGTCCATAGGACACTCAAAGCTGCTGCGCAGGTTGACTCTGTGGTTAAGAAGGCATACGGTGCATTGACCTTCATCAATCGTGGGATTGAGTTTAAGAGCCGAGAGGTAATGTTGCAGCTATATAGGACCCTGTCAGACCCCACTTGGAGTACTGTGCTCAGTTTTGGTCACCTCTCTACAGGAAGGATGTGGAAACCATAGCAAGAGTGCAGAGGAGATTTACAAGGATGTTGCCTGGTTTGGGGAGCATGTCTTATGAGAATAGGTTGAGTGAACTCGGCCTTTTCTCCTTGGAGCGATGGAGGATGAGAGGTGACCTGATGGAGGTGTATAAGATGATGAGAGGTGTGGATAGTCAGAGGCTTTTTCCCAGGGCTGGAATGGCTAGCATGAGGGGGCACAGTTTTAAGGCACGTGGAAGCACGTACAGAGGAGATGTCAGGGGTAAGTTGTTTTTTTTTAACACGGAGAGTGGTGAGTGCATGGAATGGGCTGCCAGCGATGGTGGTGGAGATGGATACAATAGGGTCTTTTAAGAGACTCCTGGACAGGTACATGGAGCTCAGAAAAATAGAGGGCTATGGGTAACCCTAGATAATTTCTCAGGTAAGGAGATGTTCGGCACAACTTTGTGGGCCGAAGGGCCTGTATTGTGCTGTAGGCTTTTCTATGTTTTCTAAAAGAGAAGTGTACAACTCAAGGAACAAGACCCCTCAAGGCTGCTGGCCAGAGTTTTCCCCCAACATTGATCCCAGGAGCAGACGAGAGGGGGCGGGGATCTTACCTGGGATACAGGCCACGCAGAGGAGGCAGTGGTGGGGCAAGGAGAAGGCTGCCAGGGATCGGTTGGCCCGCAGTGGGTCGACAATGGTCACCTCGGCCCCTGCAGGTCCCCCAGCGCAGATCCACAGCGAGCAATCAGGGAGGGGACCAAGCTGGAGGGGGTGAGGGAAAGGGAGTTGGGGGAAGAGACACAGTTATTCTGCTGACATGGATCTCCTGTCACAACCCAGACCAATTGACCGTTTGGACACTCCCATGCTTCCCCTCCCCCTACTCCCCTCACCACTGCTTATCTTCCTACCCATCCCTCTCTCCTCCACCAAACTGCACCCCTCCACCCCACTTCCTGCTCCCATGTAGACGCCTGCTCGAGTGGTTAGCCAGGAGTGAGCATCTGGCAGGGGTCAGCGATGGTGGTGAAGGCAGCAGGATGGGGTGAGGGCACGGCTTCCCCCTCAAACACACACAGACAGACACACACACACTCTCACACAGACAGACAGACACACACACACACAGTCACACACACACTCACACAGACAGACAGACACACACACACACACAGTCACACACACACTCACACAGACAGACAGACACACACACACAGTCACACACACACACAGACAGACAGACACACACACACACAGTCACACACACACTCACAGACAGACAGACACACACACACAGTCACACACACACTCACACAGACAGACAGACACACACACACACACACTCACACAGACAGACACACACACACACACTCACACAGACAGACACACACACACAGTCACACACACACAGTCACACACACACTCACACAGACAGACAGACACACACTCACACAGACAGACAGACAGACACACACACACACACTCACACAGACAGACAGACACACACACACACTCACACAGACAGACAGACACACACACACTCACACAGACAGACAGACACACACACACACACACACTCACACAGACAGACACACACACACACACTCACACAGACAGACAGACAGACACACACACACTCACACAGACAGACACACACTCACACAGACAGACAAACACACTCACACAGACAGACAGACAGACACACACACACTCACACAGACACACACACACAGTCACACACACACTCACACAGACAGACAGACACACACACACACACTCACACAGACAGACACACACACACACACACACACACACTCACACAGACAGACACACACACACAGTCACACACACACTCACACAGACAGACAGACACACAGACAGACACACACACACAGACAGACAGACACACACACTCACACAGACAGACACACACACACACACAGTCACACACACACTCACACAGACAGACACACACACACACACACACTCACACAGACAGACACACACACACACACACTCACACAGACAGACAGACAGACACACACACACACACACTCACACAGACAGACAGACACACACACACTCACACAGACAGACACACACACACACACACTCACACAGACAGACACACACACACACACTCACACAGACAGACACACACACACACTCACACAGACAGACAGACACACACACACACACTCACACAGACAGACAGACAGACACACACACACACACTCACACAGACAGACACACACACACAGTCACACACACACTCACACAGACAGACAGACACACACACACTCACACAGACAGACAGACACACACACACACACTCACACAGACAGACACACACTCACACAGACACACACACTCTCACACAGACAGACAGACACACACACTCACACAGACAGACAGACACACACACACACAGTCACACAGACAGACACACACACACACACTCACACAGACACACACACACACAGACAGACACACACACACTCTCACACAGACAGACAGACAGACACACAGACAGACAGACACACAGACAGACAGACAGACAGACACACACACACACACACACTCTCACCTTGGGCCGTGACTCCGCTGACTCAACAAGTGATGCTCGCCCTCTCCTCTCCAGCAGTGGTCCAACCAGACGGACAGGCGTGGCACAGGAGAGCTGTGGGGAGGGAGGGAAATGGGTGGGGGGGCAAGAGAGTGGGGGAGAGAGGGAGGTTGGGCGAGAGGGGGGGTGAGAGAGGGAGCGAGAGAGAGGGGGGTGAGAGAGGGGGGCGAGAGAGAGGGGGCGAGAGGAGGTTGGGCGAGAGAGAGGGGGAGGGGGAGAGGTGGTGGCGAGGGGGGGTGAGAGAGGGGGGCGAGAGAGGGGACGAGAGGAGGTTGGGCGAGAGAGAGGGGGAGGGGGAGAGGTGGTGGCGAGGGGGGGTGAGAGAGGGGGGCGAGAGAGAAGGGGGCGAGAGAGAGGGGAGCGAGAGGAGGTTGGGCGAGAGAGAGGGGAGGGGGAGAGGTGGTGGCGAGGGAGGAGAGAGAGTGGGGGAGAGAGGGGGGTTGGGCAAGAGAGGGGGGAGAGAGGTGGGGGCAATAGAGAGGGGGGCATGAAAAAGGGGGCAAGAGAGGGGGTGGCAGGTGTTGAGAGAGGGGGTTTTTAGAGGGGGTGGTTGTTGGGAGGAGGGGCAGAAGGGAGTAGAGGGTGGACAGAGGGGGTGCAATGAAGGGGTGCAGGGAGAGGGGGTAGAGTGGGAGGGGCAGGAGTGTTGGGTAGGGGAAGGTTGGGTAGAGGGGGTTTGGGTGGAGAGGTTAGGGTTAGGGTGGGGACAGAGGGAGAGAGTGTGGGGGAGGAAGGTGGAATAAATAAATGGTCAGTCAGAGGACAGGTAAATCAGGTGCACGCACACGGACACACACACACACACACAGAATTGAGTGTGGAGTGAAATCCCCTGTCTCTCCAGGACACCCACCTTGAAGCCAGGATTCCTCTGGTCAAGCAGACGGACGTGGATCAGAGATGGGGACGGGCCAATTGGGGTCCGCAGACCAGCAGCCTGGCGACCGTCTATGATATCCTGCAACAGAGTATCGAGGGTTATGGTGGATGTGGGGGGAGGGTGTGACGGTGAGGGGGAGAGGGAGGCACAGTGGCATGACAGAGAGTGGGAGGTGCAAGAGGGAGGGCAACGAAATGCAGTGAAACGTACATCGAAACACACAGCAAAAAGTAAAACGGAAATGAATGTTGAAACGCGCAGTGAAACGTACGTCAAAACTCAGTGAAACGCACATTGAAACGCGCAGTGAAACACACAGTGAAACGCACGTCAAAACTCAGTGAAACACACATTGAAACGCGCAGTGAAACAGTGAAACGCACGTCAAAACTCAGTGAAACGCACATTGAAACACGCAGTGAAACACGCAGTGAAACACACAGTGAAACGCACGTCAAAACTCAGTGAAACGTACGTCAAAACTCAGTGAAACACACAGTGAAACGCGCAGTGAAACACACAGTGAAACGCACGTCAAAACTCAGTGAAACGCACGTCAAAACTCAGTGAAACGCACATTGAAACGCGCAGTGAAACACAGTGAAACGCACGTCAAAACTCAGTGAAACGCACGTCAAAACTCAGTGAAACGCACATTGAAACGCGCAGTGAAACACACAGTGAAACGCACGTCAAAACTCAGTGAAACACACATTGAAACGCGCAGTGAAACACAGTGAAACGCACGTCAAAACTCAGTGAAACGCACATTGAAACGCGCAGTGAAACACAGTGAAACGCACGTCAAAACTCAGTGAAACGCACATTGAAACACGCAGTGAAACGCGCAGTGAAACACACAGTGAAACGCGCAGTGAAACGCACGTCAAAACTCAGTGAAACGCACATTGAAACGCGCAGTGAAACACAGTGAAACGCACGTCAAAACTCAGTGAAACGCACGTCAAAACTCAGTGAAACGCACATTGAAACGCGCAGTGAAACACAGTGAAACGCACGTCAAAACTCAGTGAAACACACATTGAAACGCGCAGTGAAACACAGTGAAACGCACGTCAAAACTCAGTGAAACGCACATTGAAACGCGCAGTGAAACACAGTGAAACGCACGTCAAAACTCAGTGAAACGCACATTGAAACACGCAGTGAAACGCGCAGTGAAACACACGTCAAAACTCAGTGAAACGCACGTCAAAACTCAGTGAAACGCACATTGAAACGCGCAGTGAAACACAGTGAAACGCACGTCAAAACTCAGTGAAACGCACATTGAAACGCGCAGTGAAACACACAGTGAAACGCAAGTCAAAACTCAGTGAAACGTACGTCAAAACTCAGTGAAACACACAGTGAAACGTACGTCAAAACTCAGTGAAACGCACATTGAAACGCGCAGTGAAACGCAAGTCAAAACTCAGTGAAATGCACGTCAAAACTCAGTGAAACGCACGTCAAAACTCAGTGAAATGCACGTCAAAACTCAGTGAAACGCACGTCAAAACTCAGTGAAACGCACATTGAAACGCGCAGTGAAACACAGTGAAACGCACGTCAAAACTCAGTGAAACGCACATTGAAACGCGCACTGAAACACACAGTGAAACGCAAGTCAAAACTCAGTGAAACGTACGTCAAAACTCAGTGAAACACACAGTGAAACGTACGTCAAAACTCAGTGAAACGCACATTGAAACGCGCAGTGAAACGCAAGTCAAAACTCAGTGAAATGCACAGTGAAACGTACGTCAAAACTCAGTGAAACACACATTGAAACGCGCAGTGAAACACACAGTGAAACGCACGTCAAAGCTCAGTGAAACGCACGTCAAAACTCAGTGAAACGCACATTGAAACGCGCAGTGAAACACACAGTGAAACGCACGTCAAAACACGCAGTGAAATGTACGTCGAAACGCACAGGGAAACGCATGTTGAAACTCAGTGAAACACAGTGAAATGCATGTTGAAACGCGCAGAGAAATGGGCAGTGAAAGGAATGTCAAAACGCGCAGTGAAATGCATGTCGAAACTCATGGCGAAACATACGTCGAAAGGCACGGTGAAACGCATGTTGAAACACGCAGCGAAACGTACATCGAAACCCACTGAAACGTATGTCAAAACACACAGTGAAATGCACATCAAAATGCACAATGAAAAGTATGTCAAAACGCAGTGAAACTCACGTTGAAACTCAGTGAAAAAATGTACATCGAAATGCAGTGAAATATGTCGAAATGCACAGTGAAATGCCAGCCGAAACACGTAGTGGAACATATGTCAAAATGCGCAGTGAAACACACATTGAAAAGCAGTGAAACATACGTCAAAACTCACAGCGAAATGTACGTCGAAACACACATTGAAGTATGCAGTGAAATGCACATCGAAACTCACAGCGAAATGTACGTCGAAACGCACATCAAAACGCTCAGTAAAATGTATACCGAAATGCACATCAAAACTCACAGCGAAACGCAAATCGAAATGCTCAGTAAAACATACGTCGAAACGCACATCAAAACCCTGAACTCGTGAGTTCAGGGCGCAGTGAAACGCATGTCAAAATGCACAGTGAAATGTATGTCGAAACCCACTGAAATGTACGTCAAAACGCAGTGAAACACACGTCGAAACTCATGGCGAAATGTATGTCAAAACTCACGGTGAAACGTACGTCGAAATGCATGAATGCAGTGAAACATACTTTGAAACGCACGGTGAAACCCTGAACTCATCACCCTCTCCGTCAATGTCGGTAAAACAAAGGAGCTGGTTGTGGACGACAGGAGGAATAGAGACAGGCTAGCCCCTATTGACATCAATGGATCTGGGGTTGAGACAGTGAACAACTTTAAGTTCCTCGGCATAAACATCACCGAGGACCTCACGTGGTCTGTACATACCGGCTGTGTGGTGAAAAAAGCACAACAGGGCTCTTTCATCTCAGACGACTGAAGAAGTTTGGTGTGGCCCCCCAAATTCTAAGAACTTTCTACAGGGGCACAACTGAGAGCACCCTGACTGGCTGTATCACTGCCTGGTATGGGAACTGTACTTCCCTCAATCGCAGGACTCTGCAGAGAGTGGTGCGGACAGCCCAGCGCATCTGTAGATGTGAATTTCCCACTATTCAGGACATTTACAAAGACATCTGCAACAAGGGCACGAAGGATCATTGGAGACCCGAGTCACCTCAACCACAAACCGTTCCAGCTGCTACCAACCAGGAAATGGTACTGCAGCATAAAAGCCAGGAGCAACAGGCTCCGGGACAGCTTCTTCCACCAGGCCCTCAGACTGATTAATTCATGCTGATACAACTGTATTTCTGTTATATTGGCTGTTCTGTTGTACATACTATTTATTATAAATTACTATAAATTGCACATTGCACATTTAGATAGAGACGTAGCATAAAGATTTTTACTCCTTATGTATATGGAGGATGTAAGTAATAGTCAATTCACTTCACTGGTTCAGGTGCAAGTCATCCCCTCTGTGCACGTCCCACCTTCCCTGGAAGAGAGCCCAATGATCCAGAAACCTTACGTTCTCCCTCCTACATCAACTCTTTAGCCATGTATTAAACTGTATTATCTTCCCAGTTCTGGCCTGGTCGTCGTGGCTATCCCTCGAGATCGAGGACGATGGTCTTCGTTCTGTTGATCTACTTATGGGCTCTCAAGTGGCTTATGAGTCCAATCTTGGCTTTGAAAGTGGCCTCACTAGCATGTGTCACAGGTAGCAATCCTGAGATCACAACTCGAGGCCCTCCCCTTTAACTTAGCACCTAACTCCCTGTGCAGAACCTCATCACTCATCCTAGCCATGTCATTGGTACCTACATGGATCACGACTTCTGGCTGTTCACCTTCCTACTTAAGAATGCTGTAAAGGCTCCCTTTCTTCCCACTGTTTGACTCCTGCCGACCAGCCACTGCTTTATCCATGCTAGAATCTTTCTTATAATACCATGGGCTGTTAATCATCTCCAGTTTCAATACATCCTTTCTAACCCTGAGGGACACAGATAGAGTGAATGAGCAGTCTTTTTCCCCAGGGTTGGGCAATCAAGAACCAGAGTGTTATATTTACAACTCTGAAACATAAAACTAATTCCAAGAGAAAGTTGGGAGTCCAGAATGTGCTAACTTTGTTTTTACTTTAAGCAAGGCACATATGTACGATGTGGTACGATGTATGCAATTCACTTACTTTTATGTATTACCCGTAATTAATTATTTAACCAAACAAGAACGCTTAATCAAACAATATAGTTACAATATTACTCCAGAACTAGAGGGCACAGACTCAAAATTGAGGGGTGACCTTTTAGAACAGAGGTAAGGAAGAATTTTTTTTAGCCAGAGTGGTGAATCGGTGGAACGCTCTGTCACAGACTGCGGTGGAGGCCAAGTCCTTGTGTATGTTTAAGATGGAAGCTGATCGGTCAGAGCATCAGAGGATATGGTGAGAAGGCAGGTGTATGGGGTTGAGTGGGATTGGGGATGAGCCATGATGGAATGGTGGAGTAGTCTCCATGGGCTGAATGGCCTAATTCTGCTCCTATGTTCCATACTATTACTGAAATATTAAATTCATGGACCATGGCACAGGTTTAAGGTGAGAGGGGGAAAGAGATTCAATAGGGATCCGAGGGGAACTTTTTGGCCTGAATATGGAATGATCTGCCAGATGAAATGGTTGACGCGGGGGCAATAACAGCATTTAAAAGGCACTTGGATAGCGGTAGAGAGCATAGGGAGCATGTTTGGCCCATCTAGTCTGCCACAACACACGCAAACAAGTCAGCCAGTATCGACAGAGTGGAGTGGAATAACGAGTCGATGAGAGGTGGTGAGGGAGAGAGCAGAGGGCTCCACAGGAGCACTGGGTTGGTGCTGCCCTCCAGTGTTCGCTCCTGGAAGACAAGCTCAGTGCTGACAACTACAGGCCATGCCACTCAGGAGCTTGGGCTATACATGTTTTGCGACTACGTTTTCTGCTATTGTAACGATACAAGCTGTGTGCTGTTGGGAATGCGTTTTACACCTTGGCGCCGGAACAACTCTGCTTTGTTTGGCTATATTCATGCGCACAGTTCAACTGGAACTTGAACTCAACGTTTCAGGCAGAGACCCTTCATCAGCAGCTTCTTCAGCACTTTGTGTGTGTTGCTCTGCAGCAGCTCTTGCTGTTGCGGTCTGTGACAGCCAGGTCTAAACGCTACCAAAGGTAGAGCGGGGGGTTCTGACCTTTGCTTATGCCATGGACCAATCTCAGTAACCCACCTGACCCCACCTCGGTACTGACCTGCACGGGAAGACTCCAACCCTGGATCTGAGCTCGTCCATGGTGCTCCCAGATGTAGGACCTGGTGTGATGCCAGCTCTCCCTCTGCCGGTCCCTGTGGGGGTCTGAGAGAGGGCTGGTGGGGAGTGGGGGGGGGGGGAAAGAGAGAGGGTAGTGGAGAGGGGAGGGGGGAGGGGGGAGAGAGAGAGAGAGAGAGAGAGAGAAATTTTCCAGTTTCTCAGTTTTTCAATTTTTTTTTTTGTGTCCAGTTTCCCAGCATAGTCTGAGTGAACAGGCTGAGGCAGAGAGAGACTCACTCGATCAACTCCACACCCAGTGTTCTCCCCCTCCTTTGACGGGGGACCAGTTCCAAGCCTGGCAGCACCAGTGCGTGTCTTGCAGGTTCCAAGGGAAGGTCATCCTGTTTCTGGGACAGTCCCAGCAGACGGTGAAACCTGTGGAAAAGGTAAAGACAGGAGTCATTCCCTGCACAGTTCCCCTCTCTGTAACCCCGGGCCAGGCCCACACTGGGAGCACCGTGCACAGTTCCCATCTCCGTATCCCTGGGTCAGACCCACACCAGGAGTACCATGCACAGTTCCAATCTCCATAACCCCTGGCTCAGACCCACATCGGGAGCACCGTGCACAGTTCCCATCTCCCTATCCCTGGGTCAGACCCACACTGGGAGCACCATGCACAGTTCCCGTCTCCCTATCCCTGGGTCAGTTCCACACTGGGAGCAACGTGCATAGTTCCCGTCTCCCTATCCCTGGGTCAGACCCACCCTGGGAGCACATTGCACAGTTCCCGTCTCCGTATCCCTGGGTCAGACCCACTCTGGGAGCACCGTGCACAGTTCCCGTCTCCCTATCCCTGGGTCAGATCCACCCCGGGAGCACTGTGCACAGATCCCCTCTCCCTACCCCTGGGTCAGTCCCTTACCGAGGATTGGTGTGGGGGTTGGGAGGTGTCAGAAACCCAGTCTGTTACTCACCGATCCCAGAGCGTGGACCTTCCCGACGGACTCTGGGCTTGTTGCTCCCGCATCACCCTGTGGATGGACGATGGAGAGAGATGGGTGAGGTGGGGGCAAGAATTCAGGATTGTTGCCCTGTCATCTAACACATGAGATTTTGGAAATGCAGATCAACACCACACACAAAATGAAGTGAACAAGCGAGGCAGCGTCTATGGAGAGGAATAAGCAGCCGATGCTTTAAGCTGAGTCTTCTCAGTCCTCATTTATCCCTCCTCACTTGACCTTGGTGTTCACACTGCACTCTCTTGTCCATTCATCAAGCCCTCACTGTGGTGACCCTCTGCCTCTGAATCCCATTTTCCAAACAAAAGAGCTGGTTATGAGCTCGGGAAGGGGAGCAGTACACACACTCCTCCCTACATCAGTGATACTGAGCTCCAGGTTCCTCTGTGTGAACATCACCAACAGCCTGTCCTGGTTGTGTGGCGAGGTGGAGATATGTCTCCACCAAAGGAGGTGCAAGGCGCTCCTTTCTTCCACTAGCCTGCAGGTCACCCTCGGGCAAGCCGTAGCACCTGCTTAGCCTCCCCGTCAGGGTCACATGAAGACATGTGGATGGTCGTACCAGCAGCTGGTGCATGTCTTGGTTATGTGACCACTGACGCCAGGCAGACAATCTCTGAAGGGTATTGATAATGGCTAGGGAAGGGTCACCTGTCTTGTGAAGACACTCTCCTGAAAGAGGCAATGGCAAACCACTTCTGTAGAAAAAATTGCCAAGAACAACACGTCATACGTCGTGGCACACAATGATGATGATGGTCACAAAGACTTCATGGCCAGGAAAGCTCACCAACACCTCTACTTGTTCTTCAGGTTCCTCAGTGTGGACAGCTCCAACAGCCTGTCCTGCCCAACCATGTAGACTTCCCGGCCAGGAAAGCCCACCAACACCTCTACTTCCTCAGCATGTCCCCGTCGACCCTCACTAATTTTCACCGGTGCACCACAGAAAGCATCTGATCCGGATGCAGCACGGCTCGGTACGGCAACTGCTCCGCCCGGGACCGCAGGAAACCGCAGAGAGTTGTGGACACAGCTCAGCACATCATGGAAACCAGCCTCCCCTCCATGGACTCTGTCTACACTTCCCACTGTCTCAGTAAAACAGACAGTGTGATCAAATACCCCACCTACACCGGACATTCTCTCTCTCCCCCCCCCCCACCCCCATCGGGCAGAAGATACAAAAGCCTGAGAGCACGTCCCACCAGGCTCGAGGACAGCTTCTACCCCGCTGTTATCAGACTATTGAACAGTCCCCCAGTACGAGGACAGCTTCTACCCCGCTGTTATCAGACTATTGAACGGTCCCCCAGTACGAGGGCAGCTTCTACCCCGCTGTTATCAGACTATTGAACGTCCCCCAGTACGAGGACAGCTTCTACCCTGCTGTTATCAGACTATTGAACGGTCCCCCAGTACGAGGACAGCTTCTACCCTGCTGTTATCAGACTATTGAACGGTCCCCCAGTACGAGGACAGCTTCTACCCCGCTGTTATCAGACTATTGAACGGTCCCCCAGTACGAGGACAGCTTCTACCCCGCTGTTATCAGACTATTGAACGGTCCCCCAGTACGAGGACAGCTTCTACCCCGCTGTTATCAGACTATTGAACGGTCCCCCAGTACGAGGACAGCTTCTACCCCGCTGTTATCAGACTATTGAACGGTCCCCCAGTACGATAAGATGGACTCTTGACCTCACAATCTACCTCGTCGTGACCCTTGCAGCTTATTGTCTGCCTGCAGTGCCCTTTCTCTGTAACTGTAACACTTTATTCTGCACTCTGTTGTTGCTTTCCCTTTCTCTGTAACCGTAACCAGGCTCACTTCCCCGAGCTCACACTTGGTACCTGAGTTGCTGACTACGGTGAAGGGCCTCCTGAAGTTCCATCAGACGCTCCTTGTACAGGTTACGCTCGGTGAGGACGCGCGACATCTCGGCCCGGGTGAAGCGCCCCATTTGGGAGGGGTCCTGTGGTGATGGGTGGATTAAATGAGAGATCAAATAGCTAAAGGAAAAATCTCCAGGGCAGAGACTACGGGTGGGGGGGGGTATAGTAATGGAGTGGGAGGAGGGAGCGGTAATGGGGGAGAGAGTAGAAAGGGGGTGAGTAGCGGGGGGGGAGATAGGTCGGGGGTGGGGCGCGGGGGGAGATAGGTTGGGGTTGGGGTGGGGAGATAGTACGGAGGGAGTTTTGTACTGGTAGCGGATGGAACTACATTCACCTCTTGCCCTTGGCTCTTGTTCATTGCCTCGGCCCTGGAGACAGAAGAGATGATCAGCGTCCCCTCACTTGTCTCCCACCTTTCCCTCACTCCCTCTGACCCAAACACTCCTCCTTTAGCCCCTCACCCTCTCCTACTCAATCCGCTCCTGTCAGCCCCTTTCCCTCCCCCTCCCCTACCAACTCCAATTTACACCACCCTCCAAGACCCCTCCTCTCTCCTCACTCCCTCCCTCCCTCCCTCCAGAACCTTCCCTTCCTTTCCATTAACACTCGCCCACGCATTAGGGGACTGGACTTCATCCCTTATCTCAGTCGCTGCCTCTTACTCCCATGGCCCCGTCCCAAACAATGTCCCCTCTCACCAGGGGCCCCCCCATTCCAATGTCCCCTCTCACGAGGGGCCCCCCATCCCAATGTCCCCTCTCACCCCAGGCCCCCCCATCCCAATGTCCCCTCTCACCCCAGCCCCCCCAGTCCCAATGTCCCCTCTCACCCTGACCCCCCAATCTCAATATCCCCTCTCACCCCAGTTCCCCCCCAATCCCAATGTCCCCTCTCATCCTGGTCCTGCCCCTCACCCAGCGGATAGTACGGTACCAAACTGCCCAACACAGGCCCCAGGCCCCACCCTCCCCAGACCAGGCCCCTCCCTCACCCACCTGCTCAGTGCTGCCCCCAGCTGGCTGACGTGCAGCTCTTGGGCAGTGCTGCTTTCCTGCAGCCTCCGCACCTTCTCGCGGAGTTCAGTGCGTGCGCGAACTAATTCCTCCACCCGGGCCAGCAACGAGCGGCGTGCACCCTCCAGAACCATCCTGCAGGTGACGAGGGGGAAGAGCGGTTGTGAGAAGAGCATGAAGTCATTGCGAAGTACAGCATAGATACAGGCCCTTTGGCCCCTCTAGTCTGTGCTGAACCATTTAATCTGTTTCGTCTCATTGACCTGCACCCGGACCTCAGCTCTCCACAGCCCTCCCATCCATGTACCTATCCAAATTCTCTTAAACGTTGACATTGAGCACCACTTGTTCTGGGACCTCGTTCCACGTTCTCACCACCCTTTGAGTGAAGAAGTTTCCCCTCATGTTCCCCTAAACTACCTGACCTTTCACCCTTAATCTATGACTGCTGGTTATACTCCCACCCAACCTCTGTGGAAAAAGTCTGCTTGCATTTATCCGGTCTATACCCCTCATAATCTCCTCGCAGTTTTCTGCGTTCCAAGGAATAAACTGAATTGAATTGAATTGAATGATCTTCATTGTCATTATACATGGGTACCAAGAAACTCTGTTTGGCTTCCTGTCAGGCAATTAAATAAAGTGGTAGATAAAAACAAGGCAGTAATAGAAAAACAGTATTAAAAAGTAGCAGAAAATAACTTGCAGCAACACCAGAGTCTCACAGTAATGCACACAGTGCTGTTAGTGCAAGTATTTGAGTGCTCGTGTGTGCCTGTGTGTGCTCACAGTTTCTGTCATTGTTCTGGGGGAGTGGTGTGATGGAGGCCACAGCTCTGGGATAGAAGCTGTTCCTCAGTCTATTTGTTCTGGCTTTTAGTGTCCTGAACCTTTTGCTGGATGGCAGCGGGTCAGACAGGGAGTGGTCAGGGTGTGTGGTGTCTCTGGTTATGCTGATTGCTTTCCTCCTGAGTCTGCTGGGATAGATGGTGTCCCGTCCTGGGAGCTCCATCCTGACAATTCACCGGGCCGCCTTCACCACGCGATGCAGGTCTTGTCGCTCAGCGGCTGTGCAGCTGGCATACCACACGGTGGCGCTGTTGGTCAATTGTGCTTCTGTCGAAGTTAAGCAGCAGCTTCTGTGGGAGTTTGGCCTGTTTCAGCTTTCTGAGGAAGAAGAGTCTTTGTTGTGCCTTCATTACAAGCAGCGAGGTGTTGGTGTTCATGTCAGCAGTTTTGACAACATAACTCCAAGGGATATTAGGTTTTCCACACTTTCCACTACCTCTCCATGTATATGGAGGCAGGTGTGTACCCTGTCCTGTGATCTCCTGAAGTCGATGGTCATCTCTTTTGTTTTAGAAGTGTTAAGGACCAGGTCGTTGTCCTTACACCACTCCATCAGATGATCCACCTCAAGCCTGTAGGCTGTTTCATCCTCGTCCGAGATCAGGCCAACCACTGTGGTATCGTCTGCAAATTTAATTATGGAGTTGGAGGTGTACATGTGTGAAGAGTGTGTAGAGCATAGGGCTCAGCACACAGCGTTGCGGGCTGCCAATTTTTAAGATGAGGGTGGTGGAGGTGTGCTTACCAATTCTGATTTGCTGCGGTCGGTCTGTGAGAAAGTCCATGACCCGTGAGCACGGGGGGAACCAAGGCCAAGAGTGTTCAGTTTGCTGACCGGTTTATGGGGGATGACTGTGTTAAATGCAGAACTGAAGTCCACAAATAACATCCTCACGTAAGTGTTCAGTTCCTCTAAGTGAGTCAGAGCAGTATGGAGGGCTGTTGTGACTGCATCCTCTGTGGAGCGGTTTGCCTGGTAGGCAAACTGGTGTTTGTCCAGATCAGGTGGGATTATAGCCCTAATGTGTGAGAGCACAAGTCTCTCTAAGCACTTCATGGCTGTGGGTGTCAGTGTTACAGGGCGATAGTCGTTCAGGCACTTCACAGCTGATTTGTTGGGCACTGGGATGATGGCGGAGGTTTGAAGGCATGTTGGACAACAGCTTGTTGCAGTGAGAGGTTAAATATACTTGTAAACACCTCTGCAAACTGGTCGGCATCTGCTTTCAGTACCCGGCCGGGCACTCCGTCTGGGCCAGCTGCCTTACTCGCATTCACTTTCCTCAGGGTGGACCTCACCTGATGTTGCTTAAGGACCCGTGTGGACTCATCGTCAGGTGGGTGGATGAGTGGAGCAGCCTCCTCCCTCTGGGCAAAAAACTCGTTCAGGACATCAGGCAGTGCGGCGTCATCTGGCAGCAGATTATTGGTTTTGTCGTCTGTCAGCGCCTCGATGCCTTTCCGCATACTGCAGGGGTTGTTGTTATCAAACTGATTTTCAGTGTGCAGTTTGTATTTGTGCTTTGCATCCCTGATGCCCCTGTGGAGATTCCCCCGTGCTTCACTGTGGGCTTGTTTGTCTCCTGACCTGAAGGCTGCATCGTGCTCCCTCACATCACTGTGAATCCATGGCTTTTGATTGGGAAACACCTTAATTGTCTTTTGTGTTATTACATTTTCTGTGCAAAATTTAATATATCCTAGGACTGAACCAGCATAATCCTCCAGGTCCACTCCCTTTGCAAACAAGTCCCAATCTGTGTTGTCAAAACAGTCCTGGAGCATTGGGGTGGCTTCCTCAAACCACATATGTAGTGGTTTTACTCTGCAGATCTGTGGTCTGTAAACTGGGGTCAGTGTGAGGGAAATATGGTCTGATTGTCCTAGGTGTGCAGGTGGGGTTGCTTTGAATGCCCCTGGAATATTTGTGTCGACTTGGACTAGTATGTTATTTTCTTGTGTCGGGAAATTCACATTTTTGTAAAATTTGGGCAAGACCAGTTTAAGATCTGTGTGATTGAAGTCCCCTGCTACAATGATCACACTGTCTGGGTGAGCCATGAGCTGTTTGTTGGCGCTATCATGTTTGCTGACTTAGCTTCAGCTTGCGCGGGAACGTATACAGCCGTAATCGTTATCGTCGTGAACTCCCTCGGGAGAAAGAACGGTCTACATCGTACCGCGAGGAGCTCCAAGTCCGTGCAGCAGTGTTTATCCACAATGTTCACGGCTGTGCACCAATTATTGTTTACATAGACACACAGTCCTCCTCCCCGCTCTTCCCGGAGTCCTTCGTGCGGTCGGCCCGGTGAACAGAGCAGCCGGCCAGCTCGATAACAGCGTCAGGTACGTTTGGGTTCAGCCAGGTCTCCGTGATGATAGTTGCACAGTGAGGAATGGTTCTCACTCTGATCTCATCCATCTTATTGGTGAGGGATCTGGCGTTAGCGAGAAACAGGCTTGCTAGTACTGGTCTGTACAGGTTAGCCTTTAGCCTAGCCAGTAACCCGGTGAGGGATCTGGCGTTAGCGAGAAACAGGCTTGGTAGTGCTGGAGCAACACACATCAAAGTTGCTGGTGAATGCAGCAGACCAGGCAGCATCTCTAGGAAGAGGTACAGTCAACGTTTCAGGCTGAGACCCTTCGTCAGGACTTTCAGTTGAAGGAAGAGCTAGTAAGAGATTTGAAAGTGGGAGGAGGAGGGGGAGATCCAAAATGATAGGAGAAGACAGGAGGGGGAGGGATGGAGCCAAGAGCTGGACAGGTGATTGGCAAAAGGGATATGAGAGGATCATGGGACAGGAGGTCCGGGGAGAAAGACAAGCGGGGGGGGGGGGGAACCCAGAGGATGGGCAAGGGGTATAGTCAGAGGGACAGAGGGAGAAAAAGGAGAGAGAGAGAAAGAATGTGTGTATAAAAACAAATAATGGATGGGGTATGAGGGGGAGGTGGGGCATTAGCGGAAGTTAGAGAAGTCGATGTTCATGTCATCAGGTTGGAGGCTACCCAGACGGAATATAAGGTGTTGTTCCTCCAACCTGAGTGTGGCTTCATCTTTACAGTAGAGGAGGCCGTGGATAGACATGTCAGAATTCCCATTGTGCAGGGAACAAAAGGAAATGGACATTGTGAAGTTATATTCAGCACAGACATTATGGATTTTTTCATGTGAGATTGACCCCTGCCCGACTATCCCAACACTCAGACCATTGCCCTCCCTCTGACAAGATGGAGAGATGCACGTCTACTCACTGCCTCTCCCGCAGCTCCTCGTTCTCTGAGATGACTGAGGCCATCCGGGCATCTGCTGTTGGAAGGGTGGAAAGGGGGCAGAGAGAGAGAGAGATGGGTGAATGGCCTGTGTAACCACAGCTCACCACCACTGCCCCTACCTTCCAAGATCCTGGTACAATACCATTGCCTTCTCTCTTTGCCTCTCTGTCTATCTCCTTTCTATCTCTATGTCTCCTTTTCGTCTCTCCCTCTGCCTCTCTCCATGTCTCCTTTCTGTCTCTGATTCTGTCTCTCTGTCTGTGTCTCCTTTCTGTCTCTCCCTCTCCGTGTCTCCTTTCTGTCTTTGCCTGTCTCGCTGTCTCCTTTTCATCTCTCCCTCTGCCTCTCTGTCTATGACTCCTTTTTGTCTGTCTCCCCACCTCTCTCTATTTCTCTCTCTTTCTCCCGCTTCTCCCCTCCACCCCCCGCCTGCACCTCCCTCACTCTGCTGTCCTGCCTCATTCTTTCTCTCTCCTTCACGTAGCGGATTCACTCAACAATTCAGGAACAGCTTCTTCCCCTTTGCCTTCAGATTAGAATCATTTTTAATATCACCAGCATATGCTGTCACATTTGCTGTTGTACGACAGCAGTACGTGGCAATACAGCAGGGAGTTGGTGTTCATGGGTTCAATGTCCATTCTGAAATATGATGGTGGAGGGGAAGAAGCTGTTCCTGAATCACTGAGTGTGGGCCTTCAGGCTCCTGTACCACCTCCCTGATGGTCACAAGAGAAGGGTGCCCTGGGTGGGGGGGGGGGGTTGCCTTTTTGAGAGATTGCTCCCTGAATATGTCCTGGATGTAGGCACATAGAGGGGAGGCTCCTGCAGATCTGTATCACTCCTATACAGTTTGTGTACACACACACTCTCTCACACACACACACACTCACACACACACACACACACACTCACACACATAAACAAGTACACACACACTCACACACACACTCTCTCTCACACACACACACACTCTCACACACAAACACACTCACACAGACACACACACACACGTACACACATAAACAAGTACACACACACACTCACACACACACTCACACGTACACACACACACACTCACACACTTAAACAAGTACACACACACACTCACACACACACACACTCACACTCTCTCACACACACGCACACACACTCTCACACACAAACACACACACACACACGTACACACATAAACAAGTACACACACACACTCACACACTCACACACACACTCTCTCTCACACACACACACACTCTCACACACAAACACACTCACACAGACACACACACACACGTACACACATAAACAAGTACACACACACACTCACACACACACTCACACTCACACACATAAACAAGTACACACACACACTCACACGCACACACACTCACACTCACACACACACACACACACTCACACACACACACACACACACGTACACACATAAACAAGTACACACACACATTCACACGTACACACACACACACTCACACGCACGCCCCACGCCCAACCAGGTCAAATGCAGCCACTCCGAGTCCGAGACAAATGCCTGCAGGCCTACCTGAGATGTTGGCCCCACTGTCCAACTCGTCGATGAACTGAGATCCCAGAGTCTGTAACTCCTCAAGGATTGAACTGGTGTTCCTAGCAGCCTCCAGGTCCAGGGCATGATTCGGTGTGCTGGTTCGGAAGGAAGAAACAGATCAAAGTTGACCAGTAGTTAAAGGTCCGTCCGTACTGTCCCATCAGACACACCCGGGGGCCAGACAGAGTGAAGCTCCCACTACACTGCAGATGCTGGAAACCCAGGCAACATACACACAACGCTGGAACTCAGCAGGGCAGGCAGTAACAATGGAAAAGAGTGCACAGTTGATGCTTCAGGCTGAGACCCTTCATCAGCAATGGCAAAAAAAGATGAGAAGTTAGAACAAAGTGGGGGGAGCGGAGGAAGAAGTACAAGATGGTAGGTGATAGGTGAAATCGGGAGAGAGGGAGGGGTGAAGTAAAGAGCCGGGAAGCTGATAGCTCAGGGGTCTTCCACCTTATATTCCGTTTTGGTAGCCTCCAACCTGATAGCATGAACATCGATTTCTCAAACTTCTGGTAATTGCCCCCCACCCCCTTCAGCATTCCATATTCTTGTTTTCCTCTTATCTCCTTACCTGCCTCCTTATCCCCTCTTTCTTCCATGGTCTTCTGTGCTCTCCTATCAGACTCCCCCTTCTCCAGTCCTTTATCTCTTTCACAAGTCAGCCCCCCTCCCAGTTTCACCTGTCACCTATAACTTTGTACTTCCAACCCCCACCACCTGCTTACTCTAACTTCTCATCTTTTTTTTCAATACTGAAGAAGAATCGCAGCCGAAATGTCAAATGTTTATTCATTTCCATAGATGCTGCCTGGCTTGCTGATTTCCTCCAGCATTTTCTCTGTGTGTTGCTCTATCCACACCGTCCCATCACACACTCCCAGGGTCAGACACAGAGTGAAGCTCCCTCCACACCGTCCCATCACACACTCCCGGGGTCAGACACAGAGTGAAGCTCCCTCCACACCGTCCCATCACACACTCCCGGGGTCAGACACAGAATGAATCTTCCTCCACACCGTCCCATCACACACTCCCGGGGTCAGACACAGAGTGAATCTCCCTCCACACCGTCCCATCACACACTCCCGGGGTCAGACACACAGTGAATCTCCCTCCACACCGTCCCATCACACACACTCCTGGGGTCAGACACAGAGTGAAGCTCCCTCCACACTGTCCCATCACACACTCCCGGGGTCAGACACAGAGTGAATCTCCCTCCACACCGTCCCATCACACACTCCCGGGGTCAGACACAGAGTGAAGCTCCCTCCACACCGTCCCATCACACACTCCCGGGGTCAGACACAGAGTGAAGCTCCCTCCACACCGTCCCATCACACACTCCCGGGGTCAGACACAGAGTGAAGCTCCCTCCACACCGTACCATCACACACTCCCGGGGTCAGACACAGAGTGAAACTCCCTCCACACCGTCCCATCACACACTCCCGGGGTCAGACACAGAGTGAATCTCCCTCCACACTGGCCCATCACACACTCCTGGGGTCAGACACAGAGTGAAGCTCCGTCCACACTGTCCCATCACACACTCCCAGGATCAGATACAGAGTGAATCTCCCTCCACACTGTCCCATCACACACTCCCGGGGTCAGACACAGAGTGAATCTCCCTCCACGCTGTCCCATCACACACTCCCAGGATCAGATACAGAGTGAATCTCCCTCCACACTGTCCCATCACACACTCCCGGGGTCAGACGGAGAGTGAATCTCCCTCCACACCGGCCCATCACACACTCCCGGGGTCAGACACAGAGTGAAGCTCCTGGCATGGAAATGGTTTCACTCTGAGAGCAGGAAAGGAAACACTGTTGTTCCCCTACTAACATCAGGGCAGCATCTCTCTCTCCTGTGTTGTCATGTTTCTCGTTCAGTGTGGGTGTCGATGAGATTCAGACGTCTCGACCTTTCACGTCCCTGGAGTTCTCTGGGGCCAACAGAATCTTGTCCAGCTTTGGAATTTTTGGCACCATGCCAAAAAGTACTGTCGAGTGCTGAGTGCCTTCCTACTGCCACATAAGATTCCTCTTCATTCCAGCTGGTTAAGGGGAGTCTGCACCATCTGCAACGTCTCTCTGCTTCTCGGGACCCAGAACGCTGGGGCAGCACTGACAGGATTTGTGGCAAACAGTAGTTCCAAACTCGCTCCAGGAATTTAACAGCGGACATCACTACATACGTTTCTCGTTTGATTCACAGGGGGCTCCAGGGCTGATGCCAAGGTGAAGTCAACAAGTATGAGTCAGATTCCCACTGAGCAGCGTAGGTTTGAAGTTGTCCCATCTGCTAGAACACAAGGAGAAGAAGATGGAGGCTCTATGTGTAGTGAGGGTGCAGAGGGAGACGATGGGCATCCTTAGCCCTCCTGAGAAGTCCCTGTTGATCCATGTTGAGGAGATCAGAGAGTTTATTCTAACCTCTGAAGGTGCAAAGCATCAGCCGAAACTAGTCTCCCTATGCTGGTCTAGCGTGCCGAGACTTGTTAAGACCATAAGACATAGGAGCAGAATTAGGCCATTTGGCCCATCCAGTCCGCTCCACCATTCAATCATGGTTGATCCTTTTTAAATTATTTTTATTTTAAAAAAATCAAAAAAAATACAGCACATCCACAAAAAACACAACCATAACATAATCTAATTAAATATTGAGCAGCAAAAGTGAGAAAAATATAAAGGCAAAAGTAAACATACACGGCAGAGGTGCACCACACCAAAAACCCTCAGTCCTCACCCCGTGAGAAAGTCCAATACAGGGCCCCATATCCTTTCAAAGATGTCCCCTCTGTCCTCATTACATAGTCTCAGTCTCTCCAAATGTAAAGTATTTGCCAGTTCTCTCAGCCACAGGGTCTGTACGTAGGCACAGAGTCCATTTTCCACATTTGCAAGATTAACTTCTTAGCAATCACCATTCCAAATGATACAGCCATTCTTTCATACATATTGGCTGAAGATAGGAAGCTTGTTGCTCCAAGGATGGCTATGAGTGGGTCTGGTTCCCACCGCTTCCCAAAAGCCTCAGAGAAACAGTGAAAACTACTTTTCCAGTATGCATAAAGCTTACAACATGACCAGAATGAATGTGACAAGTTACTGTTCACAGATTTACATCTATTACAAACTGGTGAAACATCAGAGTAGAAACTGTGCAACTTTTCTTTGGAATAATGGAGTCTATGTATTGTTTTAAACTGTATAAGTCTGTGTCTGACATTGACCGAACAATCATGTCTACTCTTTAAACACTCATCCCAGACCTCCTCTGTCAGCTCTATGACCAATTCATCCACCCATGCCTGTCTAAAACCTGCAGTATTCACCCGAGCTCCATTATGTAGGATCTGATAAAAACAGGATACCGCACAATGAGTAACAGGATCAAATTTATTTATTGCCTCCGGGGACTCATGTTTGTGTGAAACTTCGAAGTTAGATATATATATCCAAACATAAACTCGAATTTGTAAATATCTAAAATAACTAGGTGCAGGGATATTGTAAACTGCTTGTAACTGTGCAAATGAGGCAAAGTTTCCATTAATATATAGGTCACCTACACTACAGATGCCTCTCTGTTTCCCGGTAGAAAAAACAGTATCATTCAGGCCAGGCAAAAAGGAATGATTGTCACAAATCGGAGTGTCAATATTTTGGGGCCTTAATGTGTAGTTGAATCTGCTTCCAAATTCTTATAGTGCTGCCAACCACGAAGCTGTTACTGAAATGTGACTTATTAACTGCAGTGGGGCTATTAAGGAGAGCTGGTAAGGAAGTCTTCTTACAAAGCACTCGCTCTATGAGTAACCATGCTGGGCACCAGTCTGAGGTAGAGGGTGGGCCTTTTTTCCACCATGCAAGAATGGATAGGTGGGCAGCCCAGTAATACATTTTAACGTCCGGTAGGGCAAAACCACCTGCTTCCTTGGGCTTTGACAAGTGCTTTTTAGTAATTCTAATGGCTTTATGAAGGGTATAATAATTGAATCCAATTGCTAAAATATGACAGCAGAATAAAACATGGAATTGACTGGAAAAGATGAAGAAATTATGGCAGTACAATCATCTTGATTGCGTTAACCCTTCCCACCAAAGAAATTGGAAGGGTTTTCCAAAAGTCAATATTGCGTTTAACCTGCTCAACTTTGTTTTGCCAATTCACTTGCAAAAAATCATCTGGGTTTTTTGTAATAGTCACACCAAGATAGGAAAAATGATCATAGGTTATTTTAAAGGGAATGGACTGTAAATACGCTGTATTAACCACTGCAGTGACTGGCATTAGTTCACTCTTATCCCAAAACTATTAAATAGAGTCAGAAGGGCGGGAATTGATGTTTGTGGGCTGGAGATACATAAAAGGACATCGTCAGTGTATAATGAAAGGTGATGTTTATGTCCATGCATATCAATGGGAGATATCAAAGGGTCCTGTCTGATGCTAACAGCCAATGGCTCAATGATAACTGCAGACAAAAACAGAGAAAGGGGCAGCCTTGACAAGTCCCACGATGAATTGCAAAAGGGGAGGAAATATTCTGATTAGTGATAATAGAAGCAGATGGGTGTGAATAAATTATCTCAATCCATTTAATGAAAGATGGTCCAAATCCAAATTTCTTAAGTGCAAACATCATATACAGCCATTCCACTTGGTCAAACACACATTGTGCATCTAATGAAAAGACTGCAGCCTCTTCTGCATGTTTTGTATATAAAGTATTGAAAAGACAACGCAAATTAAAATACATACATCTACCTGGTATAAAGCCAGTTTGATCTGGATAAATAATACAACAAATGCATTCCCTTAACCTATTGGCCAGAACTTTCCCAAGAATTTTGGTTTCAATGGGCAGCAGCGAAACCACCTCAGCATCACGGCCTGGTTTTGGAACCAGAGAAACATTAGCTTTACATAAAGTGGGTGGCAATCTGGAAGCTATCCTAGAGTGATTCAATATTCGTAAGAGCAGAGGTGACAATTCTGGACCAAATACTTTGAAGAATTCCATGCTAAATCTGGACCCGCTGCCTTATTATTGGGGAGGGAAGAGATGACCTTCTTGATCTCATCTAGGCTTATATCAGCATCAAGTGTATTTACTGAATCTGTTGACAGCGTGGGCAGATTCAGATTATCAAAAAATGCTTCCATAGCTTCAACGTCTGGACCGCCTTGTGGTCGGTAAACATTAGCATAGAACTCCGCAAAATGCTTATTAATTTTTTCCAGGTCTGTCAATAAAAAGCCATCTTTCGCCTTTATACGATGTATGGCCCTGGAGGCCTGCATCTGTCTTAACTGATGGGTTAATAACTTATGGGGCTTTTCACCAAGCTCAAAATACCTCTGCCTGACTTGTGTCAGTAGTTTTCAAACACACTTGGACATTATAGAATCATACTCATACTGTAAGGCAGTAATCTTATTAAGTAATTCTGCTTCCTGGTGTACTTTGTAAGAAGCTTCCAAATTTGCCAACTGATCATCTATTGGTTGATCCTTTTTTCCCTCCTCAGCCTTCTCCCCAGATGCCATGTTCAATTAAGTACCATTAAGCTCTGTCTTAAATACACCCAATGAACTGGCCTCCACAGCTGCCTGTGGTAACAAATTCCACAAATTCACCACCCTCTGGCTAAAGAATTTTCCCTACATCTGTGTTTTAAATGGATGCCCCTCTATCCTGAGGCTGTGCTAGACTCTCCCACCATGGGAAGCATCCTTTCCACATCTACTTTGTTTAGGCCTTTCAACATTCGGAAGGTTTCAATGAAATCCCCCCTCATCCTTCTGAATTCCAGCGAGTACAGACCCAGAGCTATTAAACGTTCCTCGTATGATAACCCTTTCATTCCCAGAATCATCCTTGTGAACCTCCTCCTCTCTAATGTCCGCACATCTTTTCTTACATAAAGAGCCCAAAATTGTTCACAATACTCAAGGTGAGGCCTTATAAAGTCTCCCCATCACATCCCTACTCTTGTATTCCAGACCACTTGAAATGAATGATGACATTACATTTGCCTTCCTCACTACTGACTGTACTTGAAAATTAACCTTTAGGATGTTCTGCACAAGGACTCCCAAGTCCCTTTGCATCTCAGATTTCTGGATTTTCTCTCCATTTAGAAAATAGTCTGCACATTTATTTCTACTACCAAAGTGCATGACCATGCGTTTTCCAACATTGTATTTCATTTGCCACTTTCCTGCCCATTCTCCAAATCTGTCTAAGTCCTTCTGCATCCTACCTGTTTCCTCAACACTACCCGCCCCTCCACCAATCTTCCTATCATCTGCAAACTTGACAACAAAGCCACCTATTCCATCAAAGTCACTGATATACAGCATAAAAAGAAGTGGTCCCAACACCGACCCCTGTGGATCAACACTAGCCACTGCCAGCCAACCAGAAAAGGATCTTTTTACTCCCACTTGCAGCCAAAACTCTAACCATGCCAGAACTTTCCTGTAATACCATGGGCTCTTAACTTGGTAAGCAGCCTCATGTGTGCACCTTGTCAAAGGTCTTCTGAAAGTCCAAATGTACAATATCCACTGCATCCCCTTTACCCATCCTATGTGTAATCTCCCCAAGGAATTCCAACAGGTTTGTCAGGTAAGATTTTCCCTTAAGGAAACAATGCTGACTTTGTCCTATCTTGTCCTGTGTCACCAAGTATTCCATAACCTCATCCTTAGCAATTGATTCCAACATCTTCCCGACCACTGAGGTCAGGCTAACTGATCTATAACTTCCTTTCTGCTGCCTTCCTGCTTTCTTAGAGTGAAGTGACATTTGCAATTTTCTAGTCCTCTGGCACCATGCCAGAGTCCAATGATTTTTGAAAGATCATTACTAATGCCTCCACAATCTCTACCGCTACCTCTTTCAAAACCCGAGGGTGCAGTTCATCTGGCCCCGGTGACTTATGTACCCTTAGGTCTTTCAGCTTTTTGAGCATCTTCTCCCTTGTAATAGTAACTGCACTCAATTCTCTTCCTTCGCACTCTTCACCTGGCGTACTGCTAGTGTCTTCCACAGTGAAGACCAATGCAAAATACTCATTTAGTTCATCTGCCATCTCCTTGTCCCCCATTATTATTTCTCCAGCCTCATTTTCTAGCGATCCTATATATTTCTCTTTTATTTTTTTTTACCCACTTGAAAAAGCTCTTACCATCCACTTTGACATTGTTTGCTAGGTTACTTTCACATTTCACCTTTTTCTTCCTAACGATTCTTTTAGTTACTCTCTGTAGGGTTTTAAAAGCTTCCTAATCCTCTGTCACCCCACTGATTTTTGCTTTGTTGTATGTCTTCTCTTTTACTTTTACATTAGTTTTGACTTCCCTTGTTAGCCATGGTTGTACTATTTTGCCATTTGAGCATTTCTTTGTTTTTGGAATAAATCTATCCTGCACCGTCCTCATTTTTCCCAGAAACTCACGCCATTGCTGCTCTGCTGACATCCCTGCCAGCAGCTCCTTCCAATTTACTTCAGGCAAATCATCTCTCATGTTACTTTAATTTCCTTTAATCCACTGAAATATTGCTACATCAGACTTTATTTTCTTGCTATCAAAGTTCAAGTTGAACTCAGTCATATTTTGATCACTGCCTCCGAAGGGTTCTTTTACCTTAAACTCCCTAATCACCTCCAGTTCATTACATAACACCCAATCCAGTATAGCTGATCCCCTAGTAGGCTCAACAACAAACTGTTCGAAAAAGCCAATTCGTAGGCATTCAACAAACTCACTCTCTTGAGATTGATTACCAACCTGATTTTCCCAATCGACCTGCATGTTGAAACCTCCCATGACAATTATAACATTGTCCCTTCCACACGCCCTTTCTATTTCCCATTGTAATCTGTGGTCCACATCCCAGCTACTGTTGGGAGGCCCTGTATGTAACTGCCATCAGGGTCCTTTTACCCTTGCAGTTCCTTAATTCAACCCACAAGGACTCAACATTGTCTGATTCTATGTCACATCTTTCTACTGATTTGATGTCATTCTTTACCAGCAGAAAACCCCCCTGCTTACCTTCCTATCCCTTCAATACAATGTATAACCTTGGTCATTCAGCTCCCGACTGCAACCGTCCTTCAGCCACGATTCAGTGATGACCACAACATCATCCCTGCCAAGATTATCCACCTTACTTCTTATACTCCGTGCATTGAAATATAACACTTTGAGTACTGTATTCGCTACCCTTTTTGATTCTGCATGTACTGATACTCACCCTGATGGCTGCAATTATGTCCTATCATCTGCCTGCCCAACCTGACAGTCTGACTGCACACTATCTTTGCTTCTTTATCATCCGTCCTATCCTGAGTCCCTTCATTCCAGTTCCCACCCCTCTGCCAAATCAGTTTAAACCCTCCCCAACAGCTCTGACAAACCTGCCTGCATGGATATTGGTCCCCTCGGGTTCAGGTGCAACCCGTCACTTTTGAACAGGTCATGCCTCCCCCAGAGGAGATTCCAATGATCCAAGAACCTGCGCCATCTTCTCAGTTACTCATTAATCTGCTAAATCATCCTGTTTCTACCCTCACTGGCACACGGCAGGGGCAGCCATCCAGAAATTACCACTCAGGAGGTCCTACTTCTCAGCTTTCTACCTGGCTCTCCAAATTCTCTTTTCAGGGCTTCTTTGCTTTTCCTTCCTATGTCATTGGTACCAATATGTACCAAGACATCTGGCTGCTCTCCCTCCTTCTCTAAAATGTTGTGGATGCAATCTGAGATGTCCCTGAGCCTGGTACCTAGGAGGTAACATACCATTCAAGTATCCCGTTCACGTCCACAGAACCTCTTGTCTGTTCCCCTGACTATTGAGTCCCCTATCACTACCGCATCCCTCTTCTCTCTCTTTCCCTTCTGCACCACAGACACATGCTCAGTGCCAGTAACCTGGTCTCTCCCAGCTACTCAACTTCTGAAACTTTGGAGTGACTCTGTAACTCTGATCGATGATCTGCTCACTCTCCCGTACAAGCCAAAGGTCATCCAGGTGCTGATCCGGATCCCTAACACAGTCTTCAAGGAGCTGCAGCTGGATAAACCACACAGATGTAGTTCCCTGGGAAACTCTGGGTCTCCCAGGACTCCCAGCATCCGGCATGAAGAACACACAACACCCATTTACTACACAGAACAGTAAACGAGAAACAAAAAGGAACTTACCCAGATCCAATGCCTCTTTTGTGCTGAAGACTGACACTCCTACTCTCACCAATGGGCTACTCTCAACAATGTCCGCCCTGCTTGTCCCTTCTGTACTTCTAAACAAGCGCCAGCGACCTGAGAGAAACCTCGTTGCTGTGGCCTACTCCTGCCACTGACTGGGCCATTGGGATGAGAACGTAGACATGGGGGTATCAGCGGAGGGGGTGGGAATCCAGGAGGAGGTTAGTCCTCGTGTGTCATCCTCAGATGGAAAGAGAATAGAAATGGATGGAATAGAAATGCTGTGTCTGGGTAGGATAGGCGACAGCTGAAATCCTTCCTGGATGACCAGGTGAGGGACCTCAGAGTGGGAAGCAGCCTCACTCCTTCGAGAGATGGCAGGTTACAGGGTGGCGTTGGCACCACTCGGGCACAGAGAGCAGAGGGCATTCTTGCTTTTTCTCGGGAACGTGTGATTGAGGGCGTCTCCGCTCTCACTGGGAAGGGCGCTGGTGCTGACGCCTGGTGACCTCCCGACATGACGTTCACTGTAGCCAGTCTCAATATGAATGGTAGCAGATTTAACAATCTCTCAGCCCTCAGGGATGGGAGATATACGGTGAGTTTCCTGCAGGAAACCCATACCATCCCAGAGAACGAGTCCACTTGGCTCCTAGAGTGGTAGGGAGGGGTCTACATGAGCCACCTCAGCTCCAACTCCAGTGGGGTGGTGATCCTTTTGGCCCCAACCTTCCAGCCAGAAATTGTAAGAGTCCAAGATGTCGTGCCCAGCCGTCTGCAGCACCTGGCCATGTGCCTTGACGGTGTACCTTTGCAGTTTATCAGTGTGTATGCCCTGAGACGCGGGTTGCTGCAGATGCGCCTACTCTGTCAGCTGTCCATCCTGCTGAGTTCCGTCGACTCTGGAACTGTGTCATCCTCGAGGGAGACTTTAACTGTACCCTCGAGGTGGAGGACCACTCTGGTCTCCAGCGAGTCCCAGCATTGGCAATGAAGTTAAAGGAGCTCCTTAGACTTGGTGGACACCTGGCGGAATCTTCACCCTGACTCCAGCTCCTTCTCGAGAAGGTCTATAGGGAGAGGTTCCCTCATACACCACCTCTACATCTCTCGGGCCTACATCTCCAGTGCGTCGGCATCCTCCATGCAGCTGGTGTCATGCTCGGATCATCACCTCGTGCGGATGGAATTTTCCTCCTCCGCACCTCGGGTGGGATCCGGGTATTGATACCTTAACAACCGGAGGAAGCTGATTCCGGGATTTGATCCGAGTGTTCTGGGTCACCCGGAGAGAGAGGCGGCTATGGTGGGATGTGGGCAAAGCCCACATCTGGTTTCTATGGCGGGAGTACACTAGGGTATCAACAAAGAGACGAGGCTCTGAGATTGAGCGGCTTGAGAGAGCGTTGCTTGACCTAGAGTCCCATCTTGGTCCAACCGCTGGGAACCAATGGTAATGGCAGGAATACCAGGAGAAGAAGAACACACTAAGGAATCTGCAGCTCCAACAGTCCTGACGTGGGTACGTGAGGTCACGGATCCAAATGCTGCAGGATTTGGACTGTGGCTCACCCTCCTTCTACTCATTGGAGAAGTGGGGGGATCTGGGATGGAGGCTGCTGCATAGAGCAGTGCCCTGTAACAAGTTCCTTAGTTTGTACATGGATCTCCCAGCCACATGTCACTTCTGTGGGCTGGAGGAGATGGTGCACCACATGGAGTGTGTGAGGCATATCTGCTCCTCACCTTCTGGTTATATTTTAGTCCCACCCTATTTATATATGGTCAGGAGGGGTAAGGAGGGGGGAACGGAGGGATGAGGATGCCCTTGTGAACGTGCACCTGAGGCTGCCGAAAACAGCCATCCATGGGTCCTGGAAATGGGTGGCAGAGGAAACTGCCTGGGCTCCGTGGGGGATCAGCGCCATCAATGATGGAGATGGAAACATCTTAGTTTAATGTCATTTGTGTAGTACTTGTGTTAGTCACTGGCTTGTATACATTTGTGGCACTGAATTTGCAATAAAGACATTTTGTAAAAAAAAAAGTCAGACAGAGAGTAAAGCTCCCTTCACACCGTCCCATCACACACTCCCGGGGTCAGACACAGAGTGAATCTCCCTCCACACTGTCCCCTCACACACTCCCGGGGTCAGACACAGAGTGAAGCTCCCTCCACACCGTCCCATCACACACTCACGGGGTCAGACACAGAGTGAATCTCCCTCCACACCGTCCCATCACACACTCCCAGGGTCAGACACAGAGTGAAGCTCCCTCCACACTGTCCCATCACACACTCCCGGGGTCAGACACAGAGTGAAACTCCCTCCACACCGTCCCATCACACACTCCCGGGGTCAGACACAGACTGAATCTCCCTCCACACCGTCCCATCACACACTCCCGGGGTCAGACACAGACTGAATCTCCCTCCACACTGTCCCATCACACACTCCCGGGGTCAGACACAGACTGAATCTCCCTCCACACTGTCCCCTCACACACTCCCGGGGTCAGACACAGAGTGAAGCTCCCTCCACACCGTCCCATCACACACTCCCGGGGTCAGACACAGAGTGAATCTCCCTCCACACCATCCCATCACACACTCCCGGGGTCAGACACAGAGTGAAGCTCCCTCCACACCGTCCCATCACACACTCCCGGGGTCAGACACAGAGTGAAGCTCCCTCCTCACTGTCCCATCAAACACTCCCAGGGTCAGACACAGAGTGAAGCTCCCTCCACACCGGCCCATTACACACTCCCAGTGTCAGACACAGAGTGAATCTCCCTCCACACCATCCCATCACACACCCCCAGGGTCAGACAGAGTGAAACTCCCTCCACACCGTCGCATCACACACTCCCGGGGTCAGACACAGAGTGAAGCTCCCTCCACACCGTCCCATCACACAACCCTGGGGTCAGACACAGAGTGAAGTTCCCTCCACACTGTCCCATCACACACTCCCAGGGTTAGACATAAAGTGAAGCTCCCTCCACACCGTCCCATCACAGAGACCCATTAGGGTCTGGTATCTCATTGGGTGTAACGTGGAAGGGCCGTGGGTCTCGCTCACCTGGTCACAGGCTCTTCGTCCTCTTCACACTGTGACTGTAACTCTGGAGTGGAGTTTAAAATCTCCTCGATCACCTTTGATGTACCTTGGAAACTTTCTTGGAAGGTCATGGGAAAAGGATGTGAGAGCTAGTCAGAGAGGTTCTGATCCAGGCAAGTGCAGAGGGGAAGGTGGAGGAGGGAGAGGGAGGGTCAGATTCAGTGGAGTGTAGAGGAGGGAAACGGAGTGTGGCAGAAGTGGAGCTGGGGCAAGAGTGGGTGTGTGGGAGGGCAGGATGTAGGCAAGAGTGACGGGAGGTGGGGAGGGGCAAGAGGTTGTGGCTTGGAGGAGAGAGAAGGGTTCCCTCATGAGGGTGGGGGGGGGTGACACACAGAACATTGCAGCACAGTACATGCCCTTCAGTCCATGGTGCTGTGCCAGCCTTTTAACCAACCTTAAGATCAATCTAACTGGCACAGAACCCTCCATTTCACCACCATCCATTTGCCTATCTAAGAGTTTCTTAGGTGTCTCTAATATATGTATCTACCACCACCTGTAGCAGGGTGTTGGTACACACCCACCACTCTGTGTAAACTACCTACCTCTGACACACACCCCCTATACTTTCCTCCAATCACCTTAAAATTATGCCCCCTCATATTAGCCATTTCCACCTGGGAAAAAGTATCCAGCTGTCTACTCGATCTAATCCTCTTATATCTTATACACCTCTATCAAGTCACCCCTCATCCTCCTTCTCTCCAAGAACTGGCTTGCCTACAGAAGGCAAAGAGTGGTTGTAGACGGGTCATATTCTGCATGGAGGTCAGTGACCAGTGGTCTGCCTCACGGATCTGTTCCGGGACCCCTACTCTTTGTGATTTTTATAAATGACCTGGATGAGGAAGTGGAGGGATGGGTTAGTAAATTTGCTGATGACACAAATGTTGGAGGTGTTGTAGATAGCATGGAGGGCTGTCAGAGGTTACAGTGGGACATCGATAGGATGCAAAACTGGGCTGAGAAGTGGCAGATGGAGTTCAACTCAGTAAGTGTGAGGTGGTTCATTTTGGTAGGTCAAATATGATGGTAGAATATAGTTGTAATGGTAAGACTCTTGGCAGTGTGGGGGATCAGAAGGATCGGACACTCAAAGCTGCTACGCAGGTTGACTCTGTGGTTAAGGTGGCATGCGGAGCACTGGCTTTCATCAATCGTGGGATTGAGTTTTAAGAGCAGAGAGGTAATGTTGCAGCTCTATAGGACCCTGGTCAGATCCCACTTGGAGTACTGTGCTCAGTTCTGGTTGCCTCACTAGAGGAAGGATGTGGAAACCATAGAAAGGGTGGAGAGAAGATTTATAAGGATGTTGTCTGGATTGGGGAGCATGCCTTATGAGAATAGGTTGAGTGAACTCAGCCTTTTCTCCTTGGAGCGACCGAGGATGAGAAGTGATTTGATAGAGGTGTACAAGACAATGAGAGGCATTGATCGTGTGGATCGTCTGAACTGGAAGAAGGCCAAATTTGAAGAAATGAGAAAGGATCTAAAAAGCGTGGATTGGGACAGGTTGTTCTCTGGCAAAGATGTGATTGGTAGGTGGGAAGCCTTCAAAGGGGAAATTTTGAGAGTGCGGAGTTTGTATGTTCCTGTCAGGATTAAAGCAAATTGAATAGGAATAAGGAACCTTGGTTCTCAAGGGATATTGCAACTCTGATAAAGACTAAGAGGGAGTTGTATGAAATGTATAGGAAACGGGGGGTAAATCAGGTGCTTGAGGAGTATAAGAAGTGCAAGAAAATACTTAAGAAAGAAATCAGGAGGGCTAAAAGAAGACATGAGGTTGCCTTGGCAGTCAAAGTGAAGGATAATCCAAAGAGCTTTTACAAGTATATTAAGAGCAAAAGGATTGTAAGGGATAAAATTGGTCCTCTTGAAGATCAGAGTGGTCGGCTTTGTGCGGAACCAAAGGAAATGCGGGAGATCTTAAATAGGTTTTTTGCATCTGTATTTACTAAGGAAGCTGGCATGAAATCTATGGAATTGAGGGAACCAAGTAGTGAGACCATGGAAACTGTACAGATTGAAAAGGAGGAGGTGCTTGCTGTCTTGAGGAAAATTAAAGTGGATAAATCCCCAGGACCTGACAGAGTGTTCCCTCGGACCTTGAAGGAGACTAGTGTTGAAATTGCGGGGGCCCTGGCAGAAATATTTAAAATGTTGCTGTCTACGGGTGAAGTGCCGGAGGATTGGAGAGTGGCTCATGTTGTTCCGTTGTTTAAAAAAGGATCGAAAAGTAATCCGGGAAATTATAGGCCGGTGAGTTTAACGTCAGTAGTAGGTAAGTTATTGGAGGGAGTACTAAGAGACAGAATCTACAAGCATTTGGATAGACAGGGGCTTATTAGGGAGAGTCAACATGGCTTTGTGCGTGGTAGGTCATGTTTGACCAATCTGTTGGAGTTTTTCGAGGAGGTTACCAGGAAAGTGGATGAAGGGAAGGCAGTGGATATTGTCTACATGGACTTCAGTAAGGCCTTTGACAAGGTCCCACATGGGAGGTTAGTTAGGAAAATTCAGTCGCTAGGTATACATGGAGAGGTGCTAAATTGGATTAGACATTGGCTCGATGGAAGAAGCCAAAGAGTGGTGGTAGAGAATTGCTTCTCTGAGTGGAGGCCTGTGACTAGTGGTGTGCCACAGGGATCAGTGCTGGGTCCATTGTTATTTGTCATCTATATCAATGATCTGGATGATAATGTGGTAAATTGGATCGGCAAGTTTGCTGATGATACAAAGATTGGAGGTGTAGTAGACAGTGACGAAGGTTTTCAGAGCCTGCAGAGGGACTTGGACCAGCTGGAAAAATGGGCTGAAAAATAGCAGATGGAGTTTAATACTGACAAGTGTGAGGTATTGCACGTTGGAAGGACAAACCAACGTAGAACATACAGGGTTAATGGTAAGGCACTGAGGAGTGCAGTAGAACAGAGGGATCTGGGAATACAGATACAAAATTCCCTAAAAGTGTCGTCACAGGTAGATAGGGTCGTAAAGAGAGCTTTTGGTACATTGGCCTTTATTAATCGAAGTTTTGAGTATAAGAGCTGGAATGTTATGATGAGGCTGTATAAGGCATTGGTGAGGCCGAATCTGGAGTATTGTGTTCAGTTTTGGTTACCAAATTACAGGAAGGATATAAATAAGGTTGAAAGAGTGCAGAGAAGGTTTACAAGGATGTTGCCGGGACTTGAGAAACTCAGTTACAAAGAAAGGTTGAATAGGTTAGGACTTTATTCCCTGGAGCGTAAAAGAATGAGGGAGATTTGATAGAGGTATATAAAATTACGATGGGTATAGATAGAGTGAATGCAAGCAGGCTTTTTCCACTGAGGCAAGGGGAGAAAAAAACCAGAGGACATGGGTTAAGGGTGAGGGGGGAAAAGTTTAAAGGGAACATTAGGGGGGGCTTCTTCACACAGAGAGTGGTGGGAGTATGGAATGAGCTGCCAGACGAGGTGGTAAATGCGGGTTCTTTTTTAACATTTAAGAATAAATTGGACAGATACATGGATGGGAGGTGTATGGAGGGATATGGTCCGTGTGCAGGTCAGTGGGACTAGGCAGAAAATGGTTCAGCACAGCCAAGAAGGGCCAAAGGGCCTGTTTCTGTGCTGTAGTTTCTATGGTTCTATGGATAGTCAGAGGCTTTTCCCCAGGTTGAATTAGCTAGCATGAGAGGGCACAGTTTTAAGGTGTTTGGAAGTAGGTACAGAGGAGATGTCAGGGGTAAGTTTTTTACGCAGAGGGTGGTGAGTGTGTGGAATGGGCTGCCGGCGGCAGCGGTGGAGGTGGAAACGATAGGATCTTTTAAGAGATTCCTGGATGGCTACATGGAGCTTAGAAAAATGGAGGGCTATGGGTAAAGCCTAGGTAGTTCTAAGTTCGGGACATGTTCGGCACAGCTTTGTGGGCCGAAAGGTCTGTATTGTGCTGCATGTTTTCTATGTTTCTAAAGATAAAAGCCCTGGCTTGCTCAACCTTTCTTCATAAGACTCATTCCCTGATCTGGGCAGCATCCTGGTAAATCTCCTCCACGCCCTCTCTGAAGCTCCCTGTTACGACGAGATCAGAACTGAACACAATACACCAAGTGTTTTCTAACCAGGGTTTTAAACAATGCAACATTACCTCGCAACTCTTGAACTCAGTGCCCCGATTTTGAAGGCCAGCACACTATAGGCCACCTGAACAACCCTGCCAATTTGCATGGCAACTCTGAGGGATCGAAGGAGGTGGACCCTGAGATCCAGCTGGTCCTCCAGACTGCTAGGGATCTTGTCACTAACCCTGTACTCTGCCTTCAAGTTCGATCCTCCTGGGCTCCACTGTAAATTGGTGGTTTGAATTCAGAGTTGGCCTGCCCACTGAAGACAGAGGATAGTATTTGATGGGACTTATTCGATGGAGGTCTGTGACTGGTGGTGTTCCACAAGGATCTGTGCTGGGACCTCTGCTGTTCATGATGTATGTAAATGACCTGGGTGAAGATGTAGATAGGTGGGTTAGAAAGTATAGAAGGTTGCCAAAGGAAAAAGTGCTGTACACAGTAGGTTAGGGCAGAGAGATGGCAGAGGGAGTTTAACCCTCTGCGAGATGAAGTGTAAAGGGATGGGACACAGCTAATGGCAGGACCCTAAGCAGCGTTGATGTGCAGAGACGCCAGCTCCATGAAAGTGGCCGCACAAGCAGGCAGGGCGTTAAGGAAGTCGTGCTTTCATCGGCCGGGGTGTTGAGTACAAGAGTCAGGAAGCCACATTGCAGCCATATAAACCTCCGGTCAAATACTCGGAGTATTGTGTGCAGTCCTGGTCTCCACAGTACAGAGTGTGTGTGTGGGGTGTTTGGAGAGGCTGCAGAAGAGGTTCACCAGGATGCTGCCTGGATTAGAGGGCACGAGCTACGAGAAGAGGGTGGACAAACTTGGGTTGTTTTCTCTGGAGCGGCAGATCTGAGAGATGTTTATAAGATTGAGAGGCACAGATAGAGTGGACAGACGATATCTGTTTCCCCAGGGTGGAAATGTCTAATGTCAGAGGGCATGTACTTCAGCTGAGAGGAGCAAAGTGCATGAGATGTGAGGGTCAAGTTTTTTTTTTATTTTTTTTAAAAAACATTTTAAAAAATGTCTGGACAAGATATTCCCCAGGACCTTGAGGGAAGTTAGTGTGGAAATAGCAAGGGCTCTGACAGAACTATTTCAAATGTCATTAGAAACAGGGATGGTGCCAGAGGATTGGTGTGTTGCTCATGTGGTTCCATTGTTTCCATTGTTTAAAAAGGGTTCTAAGAGTAAACCTAGCAATTATCGGCCTGTGAGTTTGACGTCAGCGGTGGGTAAATTGATGGAAAGTATTCTTAGAGATGGTATATATAATTATCCGGATAGACAGGGTCTGATTAGGAACAGTCAACATGGATTTGTGTGTGGAAGGTCATGTTTGACAAATGTTATTGAATTTTTTGATGAGGTTACTAGGAAAGTTGACGAGGGTAAAGCGGTGGATGTTATCTATATGGACTTCAGTAAGGCCTTTGACAAGGTTCCACATGGAAGGTTCAATCGTTAGGCACTAATATTGAAGTAGTAAAATGGATTCAGCAGTGGCTGGATGGGAGACACCAGAGAGTAGTGGTGGATAACTGTTTGTCAGATTGGAGGCCAGTGACTAGTGGTGTGCCTCAGGGATCTGTACTGGGTCCAATGTTATTTGTCATATATATTAATGATCTGGATGATAGAGTGGTAAATTGGATGAGTAAGTATGCAGATGATACTAAGATAGGTGGCGTGGATAATGAAGTAAGTTTTCAAAGCTTGCAGAGAGATTTAGGCCAGTTAGAAGAGTGGGCTGAAAGATGGCAGATAGAGTTTAATGCTGAAAAATGTGAGGTGCTACATTTTGGTAGGACTAATCAAAATAGGACATACATGGTAAATGGTAGGGCATTGAAGAATGCTGTAGGACAGAGGGATCTAGGAATAATGGTGCATAGTTCCCCAAAGGTGGAATCTCATGTGGATAGGGTGGTGAAGAAAGCTTTTGGTATGCTGGCCTTTATTAATCAGAGCATTGAGTTTAGGAGTTGGGATGTAATGTTGAAATTGTATAAGGCACTGGTAAGGCCAAATTTGGAGTATTGTGTACAGTTCTGGTCACTGAATTACAGGAAAGATGTCAATAAAATTGAGAGAGTACAGAGGAGGTTTACTAAAATGTTGCCTGGGTTTCATCTCCTAAGTTACAGAGAAAGGTTGAACAAGTTAGGTCTTTATTCTTTGGAGCATAGAAGGTTGAGGGGGGACTTGATAGAGGTGTTTAAAATTATGAGGGGGATTGATAGAGTTGACGTGGATAGGCTTTTTCCATTGAGAATGGGGGAGATTCAAACAAGAGGACATGAGTTGAGAGTTAAAGGGCAAAAGTTTAGGGGTAACATGAGGGGGAACTTCTTTACTCAGAGAGTGGTAGCTGTGTGGAATGAGCTTCCAGCAGAAGTGGTTGAGGCAGGTTCGATGTTGTCATTTAAAGTTAAATTGGATAGATATATGGACAGGAAAGGAATGGAGGGTTATGGGCTGAGTGCAGGTCGGTGGGACTAGGTGAGAATAAGGAGAATAAGAGTTCGGCACGGACTAGAAGGGCCGAGATGGCCTGTTTCCGTGCTGTAATTGTTATATGGTTATTTATATCTCTATATATATCTCTATCTCTCTCTCTCTCTCTCGCTCCCTCGCTCTCTCTCTCTCTATATATATGTATATATATATATATATCTATCCATCGATCTATATTATACGTAGGGAACCGAGGACACAGATATGGGTTGCAGGGAGCAGGGACACGAAGATGCGGTGCGCGGGGAGCCAGGGGCACATGGACGCGGAGTGGAGGGGAGCCGGGGGCACATCGACGCGGGGTGGAGGGGAGCCGGGGGGCACATGGACGCGGAGTGGAGGGAGCCGGGGGCACATGGACGCGGGGTGGAGGGGAGCCGGGGGCACATGGACGCGGGGTGGAGGGGAGCCGGGGGCACATGGACGCGGGGTGGAGGGGAGCCCGGGGCACATGGACGCGGGGTGGAGGGGAGCCCGGGGCACATGGACGCGGGGTGGAGGGGAGCCGGGGGCACATGGACGTGGGGTGGAGGGGAGCCGGGGGCACATGGTCGCGGTGTGGAGGGGAGCCGGGGGCACATGGACGCGGGGTGCGGGGAGCCGGGGGCACATGGACGCGGTGTGGAGGGGAGCTGGGGGTACATGGAGCGGGGTGGAGGGGAGCCGGGGGCACATGGACGCGGGGTGGAGGGGAGCTGGGGGCACATGGACGCGGTGTGGAGGGTAGCCGGGGAACATGGACGCGGTGTGGAGGGGAGCTGGGGGCACATGGACGCGGGGTGGAGGGGAGCCGGGGGCACATGGAAGCGGTGTGCGGGGAGCCGGGGGCACATGGACGCGGTGTGGAGGGGAGCCGGGGGCACATGGACGCGGGGTGGAGGGGAGCCGGGGGCACATGGACGCGGGGTGGAGGGGAGCCGGGGGCACATGGACGCGGTGTAGAGGGGCGCCGGGGGCACATGGACGCGGGGTGGAGGGGAGCCGGGGGCACATGGACGCGGGGTGGAGGGGAGCCGGGGGCACATGGTCGCGGTGTGGAGGGGAGCCGGGGGCACATGGAGCAGGGAGCTGGGGGCACATGGACGCGGGGTGGAGGGGAGCCAGGGGCACATGGTCGCAGTGTGGAGGGGAGCCGGGGGCACATGGAGCGGGAAGCCTGGGGCACATGGACGCGGTGTGGAGGGGAGCCGGGGGCACATGGACGCGGGGTGGAGGGGAGCCGGGGGCACATGGAAGCGGTGTGCGGGGAGCCGGGGGCACATGGAGCGGGGTGGAGGGGAGCCGGGGGCACATGGAAGCGGTGTGCGGGGAGCCGGGGGCACATGGACGCGGGGTGGAGGGAGCCGGGGGCACATGGAAGCGGTGTGCGGGGAGCCGGGGGCACATGGACGCGGTGTGGAGGGGAGCCGGGGGCACATGGACGCGGGGTAGAGGGGAGCCGGGGGCACATGGTCGCGTTGTGGAGGGGAGCCGGGGGCACATGGACGCGGGGGTGGAGGGGAGCCGGGGGAACATGGACGCGGGGTGGAGGGAGCCGGGGGCACATGGACCGCGGGGTGGAGGGGAGCCGGGGGCACATGGACGCGGTGTGCGGGGAGCCGGGGGCACATGGACGCGGGGTGGAGGGGAGCCGGGGGCACATGGACGCGGTGTGCGGGGAGCCGGGGGCACATGGTCGCGGTGTGGAGGGGAGCCAGGGGCACATGGACGCGGTGTGCGGGGAGCCGGGGGCACATGGTCGCGGTGTGGAGGGGAGCCAGGGGCACATGGAGCAGGGAGCTGGGGGTACATGGACGCAGGGTGGAGGGGAGCCAGGGGCACATGGTCGCGGTGTGGAGGGGAGCCGGGGGCACATGGAGCGGGAAGCCGGGGGCACATGGATGCGGTGTGGAGGGGAGCCGGGGGCACATGGACGCGGGGTGGAGGGGAGCCGGGGGCACATGGACGCAGGGTGGAGGGGAGCCGGGGGCACATGGAAGCGGTGTGCGGGGAGCCGGGGGCACATGGACGCGGTGTGCGGGGAGCCGGGGGAACATGGACGCAGGGTGGAGGGGAGCCTGGGGCACATGGTCGCAGGGTGGAGGGGAGCCGGGGGCACATGGACGCGGTGTGCGGGGAGCCGGGGGCACATGGTCGCGGTGTGGAGGGGAGCCAGGGGCACATGGAGCAGGGAGCTGGGGGTACATGGACGCAGGGTGGAGGGGAGCCAGGGGCACATGGTTGCGGTGTGGAGGGGAGCGGGGGCACATGGACGCAGGGTGGAGGGGAGCCGGGGGCACATGGAAGCGGTGTGCGGGGAGCCGGGGGCACATGGACGCGGTGTGCGGGGAGCCGGGGGAACATGGACGCAGGGTGGAGGGGAGCCTGGGGCACATGGTCGCAGGGTGGAAGGGAGCCGGGGGCACATGGACGCAGGGTGGAGGGGAGCCAGGGGCACATGGTTGCGGTGTGGAGGGGAGCCGGGGGCACATGGACGCGGGGTGGAGGGAGCCGGGGGCACATGGACGCAGGGTGGAGGGGAGCCGGGGGCACATGGAAGCGGTGTGCGGGGAGCCGGGGGCACATGGACGCGGTGTGCGGGGAGCCGGGGGAACATGGACGCAGGGTGGAGGGGAGCCTGGGGCACATGGTCGCAGGGTGGAAGGGAGCCGGGGGCACATGGACGCAGGGTGGAGGGGAGCCGGGGGCACATGGACGCGGTGTGCGGGGAGCCGGGGGAACATGGACGCGGGGTGGAGGGGAGCCGGGGGCACATGGACGCGGTGTGCGGGGAGACGGGGGCACATGGACGCGGGGTGCGGG
>NC_092398.1:37536677-37619474 GCF_030028105.1 Mobula birostris
GTGATGCAGCCAGTCAGGATGCTCTCAATTGAGCCCTGTAGAAAGAACTTAGGACTTGGGAACCCATACCAAACTTCTTCACTTGTCTGAGGTCTGAGGACTCTCTGATGGTGGTGTCTGAAAAGAGGGTGGTGTCCAAGTTGCGTGCCATCTTGGACAATGTCTCCCATCCACTACATAATGTACTGGGTGGGCACAGGAGTACATTCAGCCAGAGACTCGTTCCACCGAGACGCAACACAGAGCATCATAGGAAGTCATTCCTGCCTGTGGCCATCAAACTTTACAACTCCTCCCTTGGAGGGTCAGACACCCTGAGCCGATAGGCTGGTCCTGGACTTATTTCCTGGCACAATTTACATATTACTATTTAACTATTTATGGTTCTATTACTATTTATTATTTATGGTGCAACTGTAACAAAAAACAATTTCCCCCGGGATCAATAAAGTATCACTATGACTATGAGGTGAAAGGCGCTGTTGTGCTTTCTTCACCACACAGCCGGTATGTACAGACCACGAGGTCCTCAGTGATGTAGATGCGAGGAACTTAAAGCTGTTCACCCTCTCAACCCCAGACCTTTTGATGTCGATATGGGTTTGCCTATCTTCATTCCTCCTGTAATCCACAACCAGCTCCTTTGTTTTTGCGACATTGAGGGAGAGGGTGTTTTCTTGACACCACTGTGCCCGGGTGATGAATTCCTCTCTCGGCTGCCTCATTATTATTTGAGATTAGGCCAATCAGTGTAGTGTCGTCAGCAAATTTAATTAGCAGACTGGAGCTGTGGGTGGCAACACAGTCATGAGTTATTAGAGAGTAAAGGAAGGGGCTTAGGACACAGACCTGAGGGACTGCTGTATTGAGGGTCAGAGGGGCAGAAGTGAGGGAGCCCACTCCTACCACCTGCCAGTGAACTAACAGGAAGTCCAGGATCCAGTTGCGCAAGGCAGGGTGAAGGCCGAGGTCTCTGAGCTTCTTGTCGAGCCTGGAGGGAATTATGGTGTTCAGTGCAGAACACTGAATATAAAACATCAACCCACAAAGGTCGTCAAAAGAGTTCAGGCACCTTCTGTTCAGTTCAGCCTGGCGCTGTTATCTGAAGGCAAGCCTGATCGAAGTCACAACAAAAAAAAGGAGCAACCAGAAGCACATCATAATGTAACGTACAGAGTCCAAACCACATGCCACGTGATTAAACCTGGCCCAAGACCCAGGACACAGGCAGCAGCGAGCGAGAGGCACACCTACCCACCTACAACTTTTCATCTCGATTCTTTCAATCTTTCTTGTCACTTTAATCAGTGAGATCGGTGAGAAATGGAGTCGATCATGGGTTTGCACCCCCTCTCCAGGCTTCTCGACCTCAAGGCCGCACACTTGGCTTGAAACCTCATCGAAGATGTTGCCCTTGGTCACTTTCTTCTCAGCCCAGTTTTGCATCCCATTGAGGTCCTGCTGTAACCTCTGACAGCCCTCCACACTATCCACAACGCCTCCAAACTTTCTGTCATCAGCAAATTTACTAACCCATCCCTCCACTTCCTCATCCAAGTCATTTATAAAAATCACAAAGGGTCGGGGTCCCAGAACAGATCCCTGAGGCACCCCACTGGTCACCAGCCTCCATGCAGAATATGACCCATCTAATGGGGAACCTTATCAAATGCCTTGCTGAAATCCATATACACTACATCTACTGCTCTACCTTCATCAATGTGTTTAGTCACATCCTCCTCAAAAAATTCAATCAGGCTCGTAAATGCCTTTGACAAGCCATGCTGACTATTCCTAATCACATTATGCCTCTCAGGATCTTTTCCATCAATTTACCAACCACTGAAGTAAGACTCACTGGTCTATAATTTCCTGGGCTATCTCTACTCCCTTTCTTGAATAAGGGAACAACATCTGCAACCCTCCTATCCTCTGGAACTTCTCCTGTCTTCATTGATGATGCAAGGATCATTGCCAAAGGCTCAGCAATCTCCTCCCTCACCTCTCACAGTAGCCTGGGGTATATCTTGTCTGGTCCCAATGAGTTATCCAACTTAAAAAATGCTGGTGAATGTAGCAGGCCAGGCAGCATCTATAGGAAGAGATACAGTCAACTGTACCTCTTCCTATAGATGCTGCCTGGCCTGCTGCGTTCACCAGCATTGTTTATGTGTATTGCTTGAATTTCCAGCATCTGTAGATTTCCTCGTGTTTGATTTATCCAACTTGATGTTTTCCAAAAGCTCCAGCACATCCTCTTTCTTAATATATATATGCTCAAGCTTTTCAGTCTGCTGTAAGTCATCCCTACAATCGCCAAAGTTCTTTTCCGTAGCGAAGTATTCATTGAGTACCTCCGCTATCTCCTCCGGTTCCATACACACTTTTCCACTGTCACACTTGATAGGTCCTATTCTCTCACGTCTTATCTTCTTGCTCTTCACATACATGTAGAATGCCTTGGGGTTTTCCTTAATCCTGCTTGCCAAGGGCTTCTCATGGCCCCTTTTGGCTCTCCTAATTTCATTCTTAAGCTCCTTCCTGCTAGCTTTATAATCTTCTAGATCTCTATCATTACCTAGTTTTTTGAACCTTTCATAAGCTCTTCTTCTTGACTAGATTTACAACAGCCTTTGTACACCACGGTTCCTGTACCCTACCATCCTTTCCCTGTCTCATTGGAACGCACCTATGCAGAACTCCACGCAATTATCCCCTGAACATTTGCCACATTTCTTCTGTACCCATCTGTTCCCAATTTATGCTTCCAAGTTCCTGCCTCATATTTCTCCTTATTCCAGTTAAATGCTTTCTTAACTTGTCTGTTCTTATCCCTCTCCAATGCTATGATAAAGGAGATAGAATTGTGATCACTATCTCCAAAATGCTCTCCCACTGAGAGACCTGACACCTGACCAGGTTCATTTCCCAATACCAGATCAAGTACAGCCTCTTCTCTGGTAGGCTTACCTACATATTGTATCAGGAAACTTTCCTGAAAACACCAAACAAAATCCACCCCCATCTAACCCCCTTGCTCTAGGGAGATGCCAATCAATATTGGGGAAATTCAAATCTCCCATCACGACAACCCTGTTAGTATTGTACCATTCCAGAATCTGTTTCCCTATCTGCTCCTCAATGTCCCTGTTACAATTGGGTGGTCTACAACAAACACCCAATAGAGTTATTGATCCCTTCCTGTTTCTAACGTCCACCCACAGAGACTCGGTAGACAATCCTTCCATGTCTTCCTCCTTTTCTGCAGCCGTGACACTATCTCTGATAGTGGGTGCCTCACCCCCACCTCTTTTGCCCCTCTTCCTGTCCTTTCTGAAAATCTAAAGCCTGGCACTCTAAGTAGCCATTCCTGCCCGTGAGCCATCCAAGTCTCTGTAATGGCCACAACATCACAGCTCCCAGTACTGATTCGCACTCTAAGCTCATCCACTTTGTTCATAATACTCCTTGCATTAAAATAGACACATCTCAAACCATGAATCTGAGCATATCCCTTCTCTATCACCTGCCTATCCTCTTTCTCACACTGCCTACAAGCTTTTTCTGTTTGTGAGCCAACTGCCCTTTCCTCTGTCTCATCAGTTTGGTTCCCACCCCCCAGCAATTCTAGTTTAAACTCTCCCCAATAGCCTTAACAAACCTCCTTGCCAGGATACTGGTCCCCCTTGGAATCAAGTGCAACCCATCCTTTTTGTACAGGTCACACCTGCCCCAAAAGAGGTCCCAATGATCCAGAAATCTGAATCCCTGCCCCCTGCTCCAATCTCTCAGCCACGCTTTTATCTTCCACCTCACTCTATTCATATACTCACTGTTGCGTGGCACGGGTAGTAATCCCAAGATTATTACCCTTACACATGCATACCGTCAAATAAAACAATGTTTCTGCGGACCAGGGTGCACAGCACAGTATGTAAAACTCAAACACACAGTATATAGAGTAATATTACCACAAATAGGTTCATCAGTAATACAGTGCACTTCTGTTCCAGATTATTTAATGTCATTTCCTGTCCAGAAGTGTAAGAAGAATAAAATAATTGCTACTCCGGATCTGACGCAGCACAAAAAACACAAAAGATATAGGGCATAATAATAATTTAAAAACCACACTAAATGTAAATACGTAAGATTGAAAGTACATTTATTACCAAAGTACATATACAGAATTTGTCCTCTTGCAAGCAACTATGAAATAAAGAAACACCATAGAACCTGTTCAAGAAAATATCAAACTGCCAACAGGCGAAATAGAACAAATTGCACAAATGGCAAAAAGTGAGGGAGCAACACATGGAGTATGCAGGAGTCCGATCATATTAGGTTCATTTCAAATTTAATCATCATTCAAGAATACCCATGAATACAGCCAGACGAGACAGCCACACTCCGAGATCAAGGTACAACACAGTACCACCAGTCAGCCACAAGACAGCAAGCACAAAGAGTTCAGTGTAGTTCAGGACCATGCGCTAGCCAATGCATTCCATGGTACCATCCGTGGCAAAGCACCCCAGTCTCCTTCGATCACCCCGATCAAGATAAGAAAGATATATACTCACATTATATGTTCTCAAAGTGACGCTCGGCTTTACACGGGGTGACTGATGGGAATAATACAGTATTGGTGGAGTTAGTGGGTGGAGGTTTGATCAACCTCCTGTTCAAACCACTCCCTCACCCCCTTCCTAATGATTCCCTTTTGATTCTGCACCCCTAACACACTGATACTCACCTGCTGGCTGCAATTTTCACCTCTCATCTGCCTGCCCTTACTGACGGTCTGACCGCACACTATCTTTGCATTTTACCATCTTTGAACAGGAGGATGGGGATGTAGGGGTTACAGAGATAGGAAAGGGGTGAGGGAGGGGTTTGAACGGGAGGGGGAAGTGTAGGGGTTATAGAGATAGGGAGGGGGTGAGGGAGGGGTTTGAACAGGAGAATGAAGGTGTAGGGGTTACAGAGATAGTGAGGGGGTGAGGGAGGGGTTTGAACAGGAGGGGGGAGTTTAGTGGTTACAGAGATGGGGAGGGGGCGAGGGAGGGGTTTGAACAGGAGGGGGGAGTGTAGGGGTAACAGAGATGGGGAGGGGGTGAGGGGGGGTTTGAACAGGAGCAGGGAGTGTAGGGGTTACAGAGATAGGGAGGGGGTGAGGGAGGGGTTTGAACAGGAGGGGGGAGTTTAGGGGTTACAGAGATAGGGAGGGGGTGAGGGAGGGGTTTGAACAGGAGGGGGGAGTTTAGGGGTTACAGAGATAGGGAGGGGGGTGAGGGAAGGGTTTGAACAGGAGAGGGGAGTGTAGGGGTTACAGAGATAGGGAGGGGGTGAGGGAGGGGTTTGAACAGGAGGGGAGAGTGTAGGGGTTACAGAGATAGGGAGGGGGTGAGGGAGGGGTTTGAACAGGAGGGGGGAGTTTAGGGGTTACAGAGATAGGGAGGGGGCGAGGGAGGGGTTTGAACAGGAGGGGGGAGCGTAGGGGTTACAGAGATAGGGAGGGGTGAGGGAGGGGTTTGAACAGGAGGGGGGAGTGTAGGGGTTACAGAGATAGGGAGGTGGTGAGGGAGGGGTTTGAACAGGAAGGGGGGTGTAGGTTTTACAGAGATGGGGAGGGGGTGAGGGGGGGTTTGAACAGGAGGGGGAGTGTCGGGGTTACAGAGATAGGGAGGGGGTGAGGGAGGGGTTTGAACAGGAGGGGGAGTGTAGGGGTTACAGAGCTAGGGAGGGGGCGAGGGAGGGGTTTGAATAGGAGGGGGAGTGTAGGGGTAACAGAGATAGGGAGGTGGTGAGGGAGGGGTTTGAACAGGAGAGGGGGTGTAGGTTTTACAGAGATGGGGAGGGGGTGAGGGGGGGTTTGAACAGGAGGGGAGAGTGTAGGGGTTACAGAGATAGGGGGGGAGGGAAGGGTTTGAACAGGAGGGGGAGTGTAGGGGTTACAGAGATAGGGAGGGAGTGAGGGAGGGGTTTGAGCAGGAGGGGGGAGTGTGGGTTTTACAGAGATGGGGAGGGGGTGAGGGAGATGTTTATACAGTAGAAAGGGGAGTGTAGGTTTTACAGAGATGGGGAGTTGAGGGAGATGTTTGTACAGGAGAAAGCAGACTGTGGGTTTTACAGAGATGGGGGTGAGGGAGGTGAAGGTGCTGTACGGTGTGGGTGGGGACACCAGTGCATCCTGCACATCCTGTGATGTGTTATGGGAACAGGAAAATCCTGGAGGAAGTTGGGACAGGATGAGACAAAGGGGAGGCTATAATTAACCGTTGGTCTTTCAGGCAGGCTGTGCTGGGGCAGGGGAAGGCGCTGGAGGGAGACGGGCGAGGGAGAGCAGGGCGCAGACGACTTCTCTGTTACCAGCAGCTCTGGGAACTGGGGTTTCCACCAAATCGTCCGGTGAGCGGAGAGAGGACAGAAGGGAGGGAGAGCAGGAGAGTCACGGTGTGAGGGAGAAGGAAGAGTGGAGGGGAGAGAGGGTGTGGGAGAGAGAAGTGGGGAAGCAAAGGAGAGTGGCAACCAGAGAGAGCAGGAGAGAGGGGCCGAGAGGGCAGCCGGATAGAGGGAGACAGGGGGAGGGACAGAGTGGAAGAGAGGGGCAGGGCTGTAAGGAGAGGGGAGCAGGAGAGAGTGAGAGAGGAGAAGTGGGGCAGAGGGTGGAAACCGAGAGAAATTCAGGGGAGGGGTGAGATAGAGGAGAGGGAGAGGAAAGGTGAGAAACAGGAACTGTGACGTCCTTTGGAGGGAGGGGGAGAGAGGGGAGAGAGAGTGAGAGAAACAGAGAGAGCGAAAGGGTTGAGAGAGATAGAGTCCGGCAGCAGTGCACGACTATCCCAACATGTTTTCCGAAGGCAAGAAGGAAGGGGCAAGCACAAAGTTTGGGAAACTCCACATCCCGTTCGGACTGTGGATCAATTCCCCAAAGAAACAGCTGGTGAAAGCGGCCAGGAGGTGGCCCAGTGTGGGATCGGTCAAGTAAGTGTGTGTGTGTGTCTGTCTGTCTGTCTGTCTGCGTGTGTCTCTGTGAACTTGTGTGTGTGTGTCTGTCTGTCTGCGTGTGTCTCTGTGTGTGTGTGTGTGTGTGTGTGTGTGTGTGTCTGTCTGTTCGTGTATATCTGTATGTATATGTCTGTGTGTGTCTCTGTGTGTTAGTGTGTGCGTGTGTGTGTGTTTGTGTCTGTCTGTCGGTGTGTGTGTGTGTGTGTCTGTTTGTGTATATCTGTATGTATAGAAACATAGAAACTAGGTGCAGGAGTAGGCCATTCGGCCCTTCGAGCCTGCACCACCATTCAGTATGATTATGGCTGATCATCCAACTCAGAACCCTGCACCAGCCTTCCCTCCATACCCCCTGATCTCTGTAGCCACAAGGGCCATATCTAACTCCCTCTTAAATATAGCCAATGAACTGGCCTCAACTGTTTCCTGTGGCAGAGAATTCCACAGATTCACCACTCTCTGTGTGAAGAAGTTTTTCCTAATCTCAGTCCTAAAAGGCTTCCCCTTTATCCTCAAACTGTGACCCCTCGTTCTGGACTTCCCCAACATCGGGAACAATCTTCCTGCATCTAGCCTGTCCAATCCCTTTAGAATTTTATACGTTTCAATCAGATCCCCTCTCAATCTTCTAAATTCCAGAGGGTATAAGCCTAGTTCATCCAGTCTTTCATCATATGAAAATCCTGCCATCCCAGGAATCAATCTGGTGAACCTTCTTTGTACTCCCTCTATGGCAAGGATGTCTTTCCTCAGATTAGGGGACCAAAACTGCACACAATACTCCAGGTGTGGTCTCACCAAGGCCTTGTACAACTGCAGTAGTACCTCCCTGCTCCTGTACTCGAATCCTCTTGCTATAAATGCCAGCATACCATTCGCCTATATGTCTGTGTGTGTCTCTGCGAGCTTTATGTGTGTGTGCGTGTGTGTGTGTGTGTGTGTGTGTGTGTGTGTGTGTGTGTGTCTGTTTGTGTATATCTGTATGTATATGTCTGTGTGTGTCTCTGTGAGATTGTGTGTGTGTGTGTGTGTCTGTTTGTGTATATCTGTATGTATATGTCTCTGTGTGTCTCTGTGAGATTGTGTGTGTGTGTGTGTGTGGTCTGTTTGTATATATCTGTATGTATATGTCTGTGTGTGTCTCTGTGAGATTGTGTGTGTGTGTGTGTGTCTGTGTGTCTATCACCCCGTTCTCTCCCTTTCACTCAGATCCACCTCCTTAGAGACAAACCACCTTCAGTCCCTGTCCCTCTCTCCCTCGTACTTCAGACTCAACCCTTTCCAGACAGACACCCTCCCGGCCTCACCAAGACAGACACCTTCCCAGCAGCAACCTCAACCTCTCTCGCCTCTCTCTCTGACCCACCTCTCGGACGCTCCTCCTCAGAGAGAGACCGCAATCTCAACCTTTCCCCTGAAGATCCATGTCCTCAGACAGACCACCCTCATCCCTCTCCCTCTCTCACTCCTACTCCCCCACAAGGTCTGCTTCCTCCAATACAGAGCACTCTCTCCTCCTCCGAGACCGATCTCACCCTATTTGATTCACCTCCTCCGATACAGCCCACCCTCATTCCCTTGTCACTTAGATTCCCCTCCTCAGAGAGAGAGAGAGAGAGAGAGAGAGACAACCCTCACCCCTCTCCTTCTCCTGCCTCTCCCTCAGGTCCACCTCGTCAGACACAGCCAGCCGGACCAGCGAGCCCCCGGAGAGCCGCCCCTCCGCCCCGCTGTCTGCACCTTCCCGCTCTCACCGCGTCTCCCAGTTCTTCGGCCGCTGGAGCAGTGAGAAGAGGCTGGTGTCCGGTGGGGAGGAGGAGCAGGGTGGGGGTGAAGACGGTCAGGATGGTGAGGGGGGTGAACTGTCCACCCGCCCTGGGGCGCCTGGCCTCCTCAAGGTGTACGGGGAGGGGCTGATGGCCGGTGCCAACTATAAGGGTGTTTTAGCCAGCCGGGGGTCCAGTGCACGGAGCCTGGTGCGCGAGGCCCTTCTCCGCTATGGCCTGCCATCTGCCGACCCCAGCGACTATGTCCTGTGCGAGGCAGTGGGCCAGGGTCCCGGTGGGGATACCGCTGGCGGTTGGAGGGAGGCATGCCGGCGGCCAGTAGGCGCCCACGAGCGGCCGCTGCTGATCCAGGAGCTATGGAGGCCCCAACGGGGCTACGTCCGGCGGTTCGAGATACGCCGCAGGGACGAGCTGGAGCGTGAGGAACGGGAGGAGGAGGAGCGGCGCAAGAGGGAAGAGGACGGCGGGAACGAGGGTGAGGAGGGGGAGGGAGAAGAGGCAGAGGGAGAGGGAGAGGACGGCGGGAACGAGGGTGAGGAGGGAGAGGACGGCGGGAACGAGGGTGAGGAGGGAGGATTGGGAGAGGGTGAGGACGGCGGGAACGAGGGTGAGGAGAGAGGGGGGAGAGGGTGGGGGAGAGGGAGAGGACAGCGGGAACGAGGGTGATGAGAGAGGATTGGGAGAGGACGGCGGGAACGAGGGTGATGAGGGAGGATTGGAGAGGGTGAGGACGGTGGGAACGAGGGTGAGGAGGGAGGATTGGAGAGGGTGAGGACGGTGGGAACGAGGGTGAGGAGGGAGAGGGAGAAGAGGCAGAGGGAGAGGGAGAGGACGGTGGGAACGAGGGTGAGGAGGGAGGATTGGGAGAGGGTGAGGACGGCGGGAACGAGGGTGAGGAGAGAGGGGGGAGAGGGTGGGGGAGAGGGAGAGGACAGCGGGAACGAGGGTGATGAGAGAGGATTGGGAGAGGACGGCGGGAACGAGGGTGAGGAGGGAGGATTGGAGAGGGTGAGGACGGTGGGAACGAGGGTGAGGAGAGAGGATTGGGAGAGGGAGGGGGAGAGGGAGAGGATGGTGGGAACAAGAGTGAGGAGGGAGGATTGGGAGAGGGAGGGGGAGAGGGAGTGGACAGCGGGAACGAGGGTGAGGAGGGAGGATTGGGAGGAGGGAGGGGGAGAGGGAGAGGAAGGAGGGAGAAGGAGACAGAGGAAGTGGGAAGAGGGAAAGGGAAAATGGAGAAAGGGGAGGGGAGGAGGTGGAAGAGAGGGTGAACCAAAGTGGGAGGGGGAAGGAGTGAAGGGGAGAGGGAGTGGGGAGGAGGGAGAAAGAGGGAAGGGGAGAGAGGAAACAGAATGAGGGAGAGAAAAGGTGGGGGAAGGAGAGGGTGGGAGGATGAGAGGGAGTTTTGGACACATCTGCACCAGGTACATCGAGATGCAGCTCCTTAGAGACAGAGTTAGGGAACCGGAGCTGCAGCTCGATGAACTTCGGCTTGTGAGGGAAAGTGAAGAGGAGCTACAGGGAGGTATTCGCCACAGGAGACAGATGACTGTCAGGAGAGGGAAGGGAGAATGTCAAGTAGTGGGGAGAACCCCTGTGGCCATCCCCCTCAACAATAAGTAGTCCAGTTTGAGTACTGTTGGAAGGATGACCTACCTGGGGGAAGCAACAGCACAGAGTCTGGCCCTGTGGCTCAGAAGGGAAGGGAACTGAAGAGAGCGGCAGCAGTAACAGGGGGCTCTATAGACTGGTGATTCTGTGGACATGAAAAGGAAACACAGATGATAGTTTGCCTCCCAGGTGCCAGGGTTCGTGATGTTTCTGAACGTGTCCACAGTATCCTGAAAAGGGAGGGTGAGCAACCAGAAGTTGTGGTACATATTGGCACCAACGACATAGGTAGAAAAATGGAGGAGGTCCTGAAAACAGACTACAGGGAGTTAGGAAGGAAGCTGAGAAGCAGGACCACAAGGGTAGTAATCTGGGGATTGCTGCCTGTGCCACATGACAGCAAGGATAGGAATAGAAGGTGGTGGCAGATAAGTGAATGGCTGAAGAATTGGTGCTGGTGGCAGGGATTCAGATTTTTAGATATTTGGGACTGCTTTGGGGCAGGTGGGACCTGTACAAAAGAGACAGATTGCACTTGAATCTGAGGGGAACCAATATTCTTGCAGGCAGGTTTACTAGAGCTGTTGGCTGTGGTTGCAACTAACATGGCAGGGGATGGGGAACCCGTATGATAGAGCTGAGGATGAGCCAGCAGGTTTACAATAAGCTGATGTCATATGGGAGCTGAATGTCCAAGGTTATACCTCATATTAGAGGGATAGGAAGGTAGGCAGAGGGGGTGATGTGGCTCTGCTGGTAAAGAATGGCATCAAATCAGTAGGAAGGTGTGACATAGGATCGGAAGATGCTGAATCTTTGTGGGTTGAGTTAAGAAACTGCAAGACTAAATGGGCCTTGATGGCAGTTATACACAGGCCTCCCACAGTGGCTGGGATGTGGACCACAGGTTACAACAGGAAATAGAAAAGGTGAGTCAAAAGGGCAATGTTATGGTAGTCATGGGGGATTATAACATGCAGGTCGATTGGGAAAATCAGGTTGGTAATGGATCTCAAGAGAGTGAGTTTGTTGAATGCCCACAAGATGGCTTTTTAGAGCAGTTTGTCGTTGAGCCTACGGGGGGATCAGCTATACTGGATTGGGTGTTATGTAATGAACCAGAGGCGATTAGGGAGCTTAAGGTAAAAGAACCCTTAGGAACCAGTGATCACAATATGATTGTGTTCAACTTGAAATTTGATAGGGGGAAAGTAGAGTCTGACGTAGTAGTATTTCAGTGGAGTGAAGGAAATTACAGTGGTGTGAGAGAGGAGTTGGCCAAAGTAAATTGGAAGGAGCCACTGGCAGGGATGACAGCAGAGCAGCAATGACGTGTGTTTCTGGGAAAAATGAGGAAGGTGCAGGACATGTGTATTCCAAAAATGGAAGAAATACTCAAATGGTAAAATAGTTCAACTGTGACTGACAAGAGAAGTCAAAGCTAATGTAAAAGTAAAAGAGACGGCAGACAACAAAGCAAAAATTAGTAGGAAGATAGAGGATTGGGAAGATTTTGAAAACCTACAGAGAGCAACTAAAAAAATCATTAGAAGGGAAAAGATAAAATAGAAACATGGAAAACCTACAGCACAATACAGGCCCTTCAGCCCAAAAAGCTGTGCCGAACATGTCCTTACCTTAGAAATTACCTAGGGTTGCCCATAGCCCTCTATTTTTCTGAGCTCCAGGTACCTGTCCAGGAGTCTCTTCAAAGACCCTATTCATTCCGCTTCCACCACCGTCACCGGCAGCCCATTCCACGCACTCATCACTCTCTGTGTAAAAAAACTTAACCCTGATATCTCCTCTGTACCTACTTCCAAGCACCTTAAAACTGTGCCCTCTCATGCTAGCCATTTCAGCCCTGGGAAAAAGCCTCTGACTATCCACACGATCAATGCCTCTCATTATCTTATACACCTCTATCAGGTCACCTCTCATCCTCAGTCGCTCCAAGAAAAAGAGGCCGAGTTCACTCAACCTATTCTCATAAGGCATGCTCCCCAATTCAGGCAACACTCTTGTAAATCTCCTCTGCACCCTTTCTATGGTTTCCACATCCTTCCTGTAGTAAGGCGACCAGAACTGAGCACAGTACTCCAAGTTGGGTCTGACCAGTGTCCTATATAGCTGCAAGATTACCTCTCAGCTCCTAAACTCAATCCTACGATTGATGAAGGCCAATGCAGAGTCAACCTGCACAGCAGCTTTGAGAGTCCTATGGACTCGGACCCCAAGATCCCTCTGAACCTCCACACTGCCAAGAGTCTTACCATTAATACTATATTCTGTCATCATATTTGACCTACCAAAATGAACCATCTCACACTTATCTAGGTTGAACTCCATCTGTCACTTCTCAGTCCAGTTTTGCATCTTATTGTAACCTCTGATAGCCCTCCACACTATCCACAACACCCCCAACCTTTGTGTCATCACTGGTCACGGACCTCCATGCAGAATATGACCCATCTACAACCACTCTGTGGGCAAGCCAGTTCTGGATCCACGAAATAATGTCCCCTTGGATCCCATGCCTCCTTACTTTCTCAATAAACCTTGCATGGGGTACTTTGTCAATTGCTTTGCTGAAATCCATATACACTACATCTACTGCTCTACCTTCATCAATGTGTTTAGTCACATCCTCAAAAAATTCAATCAGGCTCATAAGGCCTTTGACAAATTCATGCTGAATATTCCTAATCATATTTTGCCTCTCCAAATGTTCATAAATCCTGCCTCTCAGGATCTTCTCCATCAACTTACCAACCACTGAAGTAAGACTCACTGGTCTAGAACCTCTCTCATCCTCACTGATGATGAAAAGATTGTCGCTAGAGGCTCAGCAATCTCCTCCCTCACCTCCCACAGTAGCCTGAGGTACATCTCGTCCAGTCCTGGTTACTTATCCAATTTGATGCTTTCCAAAAGCTCTAGCACATCCTCTTTCTTAATATCTACATTCTCAAACTTTTCAGTCCATGTAAGTCATCCCGACAATCGCCAAGATCCTCTTCTGTAGTGAATACTGAAGCAAAGAATTCATTAAATACCGATTCTTTCTCCTCCGGTTCCATACACACTGTCACACTTGAATGGTCCTATTTTCTCACGTTTTACCCTCTTGTTCTTCATATACTTGTAGAAGAATATGAAAGCAAGCTAGCAAATAATATCAAAGTGGATAGTAAAACTTTTTCCAAATATGTGAAAAATAAAAGAGAAATGAGAATGCATATAGACCGCTAGAAAATGAGGCAGGAGAAATAATAACTGGGGACAAGGAGATGACTGATGAACGAAATGAATATTTTGCCTGATGTTGTAGTGTGTGAAGGAAGAGAAGTGGGTGCAGTTACTGTTACAAGAGAGAAGGTGCTCAAAAAGCTTATAGACCAGTTAGCCTGACCTCAGTGGTTGGGGAGATGTTGGAGTCAATTCATAAGGATAAGGTTATAGAGTGTTTGATGACACAAGACAAGATAGAGAAAATCTTGTCTCACAAGCCTGTTGAAATTCTTTGAGGAGATTAGAAGTACAATGGGTGATTGATAAGTTCATGGCCTAAGGTAAAATCAGTCAGTTTTAGAAACACACATCAGAGTTGCTGGTGAACGCAGCAGGCCAGGCAGCACCTCTAGTAAGAGGTACAGTCGACATTTCGGGCCGTGACCCTTCATCAGGACGTGAGCAGCTTCGTGAGTCCTGACGAAGGGTCTCGGCCCGAAACGTCGACTGTGCCTCTTCCTAGAGATGCTGCCTGGCCTGCTGCGTTCACCAGCAACTTTGATGTGTGTTGCTTGAATTTCCGGCATCTGCAGAATTCCTCATGTTTCAATTTTAGAAAACCTAGCAGATTTATTTTTCAACATAGTCCCCTCCTTCTTTACACACTTTGTCCAGCGGTCGTGGAGCATACGGATCCCTTCTTTGTAGAAGTTGGCGTCTTGGACCTCCAGAAAGTGGTCCACAGCAGGGGTGATTGATAAGTTTGTGGCCTAAGGTAGAAGGAGATGAGTTATTAACTTCAAACTTTCTGCATAATCACTCAAAGAGTTGAACTGTACGTGCATGTAACAAGAGCTGTATAACTCATCTCCTTCTACCTTAGGCCACAAACTTATCAATCACCCCTGCTGTGGACCACTTTCTGGAGGTCCAAGATGCCGACTTCTACAAAGAAGGGATCTGTATGCTCCACGACCGCTGGACTAAGTGTGTAAATGTAGGAGGGGACTATGTTGAAAAATAAATGTGCTAGGTTTTCTAAAATTGACTCCTTCTACCTTAGGCCACTAACTTATCAATCACCCCTTGTAGGCTAGGTAAAGGGGATGCGGTGGATGTCGTATATTTGGACTTTCAGAAGGCCATTGACAAGGTGCCTTACATGAAGCTGCTTACCAAGTTAAGAGCCCATGGTATTACAGGAAAGTTAAGGATATGGTTAGAGCATTGGCTGATTGGTAGGAGGCAGCAAATGGGAATAAAAGGTTGGCTGCCAGTGACTAGTGGTGTTCTGCAGGGGTCAGTGTTGGGATCACTTCTTTATATGCTGCATATAAATGATTTAGATGATGGAATAGATGGCTTTGTTGCCAAGTTTGCAGATGATACAAAGATTGGTGGAGGGGCAGGTAGTGTTGAGGAAACAGGTAGGATGCAGAAGGACTTAGACAGATTAGGAGAATAGGCAAGAAAGTGGCAAATGAAATACAATGTTGGAAAATATGTGGTCATCGCTTTGGTAGTAGAAATAAATGTGTGGACTATTTTCTAAATGGGGAGAAAATCCAAAAATCTGAGATGCAAAGGGACTTAGGAGTCCTTGTGCAGCGCTCCCTGAAGGTTAGCTTCCAGGTTTAAGTCGGTGGTGAGGAAGGCAAATGCCATGTTGGCATTCATTTCAAGAGGTCTGGAATACAAGAGCATGGATGTGATGCTGAAGCTTTATAAGGCACTGGTGAGGCCTCACCTTGAGTTTTGTGAACAGTTTTGGGCTCCTCATCTTAGAAAAGATGTGCTGACATTGGAGAGGGTTCAGAAGAGGTTCACAAGAATGATTCTGGGAATGAAAGGGTTATCATATGAGGAACGTTTGATGGCTGTGGGTCTGTACTTGCTGGAATTCAGAAGGATGACAGGGGATCTCATTGAAACCTTTCAAATGTTGAAAGGCCTAGACAGACTAGATGTGGAAAGGATGTTTCACATGGTGGGAGAGTCTAGGACAAGAGAGAACAGCCTCAGGATAGATGGGCGCCCTTTCAAAACAGAGATGTGGAGTAATTTCTTTAGCCAAAGGGTGGTGAATTTGTGGAATTTGTTGCCACATGGCGCTGTGGAGGCCAGGTCGTTGGGTGTATTTAAAGTAGAGATTGATAGGTTGTTGATTGGATATGGCATCAAAGGTTATGGGGAGAAGGCCGGGAACTGGGATTGAGGAGGAGATAGAAAAAAAGATGATTGAATGGCAGAGCAGACTGGATAGGCCAGATGGCCTAATTCTGCTCCTATGTCTTATGGTCTTATGGTCTTATGTGACATGAATGTAAAGGACAAGCCAATGATTGGGTACAAATGCAGACAGAGCAAAGAGTTAAATTGCACCACAGAGGCAAAATTCAAAAGGGTGAAGAATGCAGGACTGGAGGTGCTGTATTTAAATGTACATAGCATTCAGAATAAGGGAGACAAACTTATGGCACAATTAGAGATTGGCTGGTATGATGTTGCGGGCAACACTGTGTAGTGCCTGAAAGAAGGCCATAGTTGGGAGCTAAACATCAAAGGACATACATTGTATCGAAAGGACAGGCAGGAAGGTATAGGCGGTGGTGTGGCTCTGTTGGTAAGAGATGGAATTATATCTTTAGAAAGAGGTGACATAGGTTCAGAGAATGTTGAATCTTTTGTGGGTGGAGTTAAGAAACTGAAAAGGTGAAAAAAACATTATGGGAATCATATATAGGCTTCCAAATAGTAGCCAAGATGTGGGGTTGAGATTGCAAAGGGAGCTGGAAAGGGTTATGTAATAAGGGTAATGTCACAATTGTAATGGAGGATTTCAATATGCAAGGGGATTGGGAAATTCAGGTTGGTGTTGGATCGCAAGAGGGTGAATTTGTTGAATGCCTATGAGAAGACCTTTTAGAGCAGCTTGTGGTTGAGCCATCTCGGGGAAAGGCTATCTTAGATTGGTGTTGTGTACTAACACAGATCTTATTAGGGAGCTTAATAGAAAGGAACCCTTAGGAAACAGTGATCACAATATGATTGAATTCATACTGCATTTCCAGAGGGAGAAGCACAAGTCCCATGTATCTGTATCTCAATGGAATAAAGGGAATTACAGAGGCATGAGAGAAGAGCTTGCCCAGGTGTATTAGAGGGAGATACCAGTGGGGATGACGGCAGAGCAGAGATGGTTGAAGTTTCTGGGAAGAGTTCACAAGGTCCAGGATAGATTTGTCCCACAGAAGTTTTCAAATGGCAGGGGTAGGCAACCGTGGCTGACAAGGGAAGTTATGGACTGCATAAAAGCCAAGGAAAGGGCACATTAGGTAGCAAAACTGAGAGGGAAGATAGATGATGGGGAAGCTTTTAAAATCCAACAAAAGGCAACTAAAAGTTCTATAAGAAGGGAAATGATGAAATATGAAGACGGACTAGCCAATAATATAAAGCAGGATATGAGAAGTTTTTTCAGTTATATGAATAGTAAAAGGGTGGTGGAAGTTGATATTGGACGACTGGAAAATGATGCTGGGGAAGTAGTAATGGGGGACAAAGAAATTAACTGAATGGATACTTTGCATCTGTCTTCACTGTGGAAGACACTAGCAGTGTGCCAGAGGTCCAGGAATGTCAGGCAGCAGGAGCGGGTGCCATTACTATTACAAGGAAAAAGTGCTGGGCAAACTGAAAGGTCTTAAGGTGGATAAGTCTCCTGGACCAGATGGACTTCATCCCAGTCCTGAAAGAGGTGCTGAAGAGATAACAGATGTATTGGTCATGATCATTCAAGATTCACTTGATTCTGGCATGTTTCCATAGGACTAGAAGATTGCAAATGTCAAACCACTCTTTAAGAAGGGAGGAAGGCAAAAGAAAGGAAATTATAGGCCAGTTGGCCTGACCTCAATTAAGGATGAGGTTTCAGGGAAGTTGGAGACGAATGATAAAATGAAGTCAGCATGGTTTCTGTGAAGGGAAATCTTGCCTGACAAATCAAAGAAGTAACATTCAGGGTGGACAGAGGAGAGGCAGTGGATGTAATTTACTTGGATTTTCAGAAGGTGTTTGTTAAGGTGCCGCACATTGAAATATCGAAATCTACAGCACATTACAAGCCTTTCAGCCCACAAGTAACCTACTCTGGAAACTGCCTAGAATTTCTCTGCTGCCTAGCTCTCTATTTTTCTAAGCTCCATGTATCTAAGAGGCTTTTAAAAGACCCTATTGTATCCGCCTCCACCACCTTCACTGGCAGTGCATTCCATGCACCCATCACTCTCTGTGTGGAAAAACCTACCCCTGACATTCCCCTTGTACCTACTTCCAAGCACCTTAAAACTATACCCCCTCATGTTTGTCATTTCAGCCCTGGGAAAAAGCCTTTGGCTATCCACACCATCAATGCCTCTCATCATCTTGAACACCTCTATCAGGTCACCTCTCATCCTCCGTTGCTCCAAGGAGAAAAGGCCAAGTTCACTCAACCTATTCTCATAAGGTACGCCCTCCAATCCAGGCAACATCCTTGTAAATCTCCTCTGCACTCTCTCTATAATATCCACATCCTTCCTGAAGTGAGGTGACCAGAACTGAATACAGTATTCCAAGTGGGATTCTAACTTCTTCTTCTTCATGTGCCTTGCGCGGTACACGCTTGGGCGATCATGGCTCTCCACATTGAACGATCCCTCGCAGCGTCAATGATATCTCGCACATTTAGATCTGTTAGTTCTTTCACAGTGTCCATATATTTTCTTCTTTGCCTTCCTCTACCACATTTTCCAGACATACGGCCTTATAAAGCATTCTATTTCTCCCTTTCTGATGACACGGCCCAGGAATTTAAGTTTCCTCTCATTTAATGTTCTCATTAAAGATCTTCTTGTATGGGCACGTTGGAGTACTGTCTCATTCGTTACCCTATCTCTATATGATATTTTCAGCATTCTTCTAAGAAACCACATTTCTGTTGCTTCTAAGTTTCTTTGGAGTTCTGGTGTGATAGTCCATGTTTCGGAAGCATACAGCAAGATTGACCAGATGTAGCATGTACATGTTAAGCCTTGTTGTCATAGAAATGTGTCTGTTGGTAAAAATGGGTTTTATTTTTTGGAAGTTGGTTTTGGTAATGACAATTTTTTTACAGTTGATGGTTAGACCAAAATCTGCACTTGTTTGTACTACTTGGTATAGGAGGATTTGTAGATCTTCTGCAGCACTTGCTATTAGGGTGGTATCGTCTGCATATCTTATATTGTTGATGTTAACAACTCCAATTTTTATCCCATCTAGGTCTTCTATTTCTCTGAGAATCATTTCACTATAGTTATTAAATAATTCTGGTGAGGCAACGCATCCCTGTCTAACTCTTCTTTGAATTTTAGTCCAACTACTTATATTATCATCAATTTTTACCGCTGCCGTTTGATTCCAATATAAATTTTGAAGCAGTTGTTGGTCCCTTCCGTCAATGTTTAGCTTAGCGAGAATTTGAAATAATTTTTCATGTTACACGTTGTCGAATGCTTTAGTGAAATCAATAAAACATAAAAAAAATCATTTTGATATTCAAATGTCCTTTCTGAAAGCATTCGTAGTGTGAAAATTGCGTTCCTAGTTCCTCTATCCTCAATAAACCCATATTGTAGTTTAGAAGTTTCTGGCCTTCTTTTTAATTCGACTCAGAACAATTCTCAACAAAATCTTTATTATGTGACTCATAAGACTGATTGTTCTATAATTTTCACAGTCAATAGTTCCCGGAATTTTTGGTAGAGTTATAAATACTGATTTCAAGAAATCGTCAGGCAATACACCAGACTCATATATGCCATTAAACAGTTCAAAAAGAATATCTGTGCCCAGATCTTCTAAGGGCTTGTATCATTTCCACTGAAATTTCATTAGGTCCAGTGGCTTTACCATGTTTCATGCTTTTCAATGCTTTAGTTATTTCTTCTTTGGTAATAGGTGGGCCAGAATTAGAGTGTGTAATATCTGGGGGTTCCTCTCTATTATCTTCAAAAAGCTGCTCTATATACTGAATCCACCTCTCACATACTTTATCTGGATCTGTTAGTATGGATCCGTCTGCTGATCTTATGCATCCTGTAGAGGTTTTCTTAATTCCAGTAATTTCCTTAATTTTCTTGTGCATTTCTTTGCTGTTGTTAATATGGCCTTCTACTTCATTGCATTTTTGATTCAGCCATTCTTCCTTTGCAATATCGCACAATTGTCTGGTCTGTCTGTCTAGCTCTCTGTATTACACTTCATTACTCTTCACTAACCTTCTTTGTCTCTTCAGATCTAGAATTTCTTTGGTTATCCACCCCTTGTTGGTGTGTTGGATTTCTTGTACTGGGATTATCTCCTCTGCTGATTGCTGTATAGCATATTTAAATCTGTCCCAAATAGGTGTTGTGTCATTTTCATTGAGGTGTTCTTCCACAGCTGTGTTGAGTTGTTGCTTAAGTGTGCTATCATTTTTAAGTTCTCCCAACATATACTTTCTCTTTTTCCACGTTTCAGTTTCTTTAATTTTGTTTTGATGGTTGCTATTACTGGATGGTGATCTGAACTACAGTCTGCTCCTGGGTAGGCTTTAGAATTTGTGATATTATTTCTGAAGCATTCATTGATGGTAATGAAATCTATTTGATTTCTTGTTCTATCTCCAGGGCTAATCCTAGTACACAATGTATGTGGATGGTTTTTATACCAAGTATTGGTGATCACTTGGTTGTTTCTGACACACCAATCAGTTAACCTTTCTCCATTTTCATTTTTCTCCCCGAATGCAAAAGGTCCTACGATGTTACCAACCCTTTCCTGTCCAGCTTTGGAGTTAAAATCTCCCATGACTAGTTTTATATCCTGGGATTTACATTGCTCATAAGCACTGTTGAAATCTTCATAAAACTTATTGATGTCCTCTTCATCTGCATCATTTGTTGGTGCTTGGATTATGCTAATGTTAAAAGGGTTACCCCTTAATTTAACTAAAAGCAGCCGATCGGCTATCACCCAATATCCCATAAGACATTTTAATACTTGTTTGTTTAAAATAATTCCAATTAATACATTATATATTATACATTATCAGAGAGCTATTCTTAGTGAATTTGCCACTGTCAGTCCATCGAATTTCTGACAGGCCTGAGATATCAACTTCCAACCTTTTCATTTCATTTAATGTGTTGTCCAACTTTCCTTTCTGGTAAAGTGTATGGATGCTCCATGTTGCTACCCTTAGCCTTTCCCTATTGCTTACAGTCCCTGGATGACGGTCTGGTGTCACCTGCAGCCCATGACTACCCCTACCGAGCGAGGTGTTGTTCTGTTGATTAGATTCATCCCCATTCCCGCTGTTGTCTGGTTTCCTTCTTTTGTTTCTGTCCATGATTGACCAGGCAGAAATTTCAACAGGAGTTTGCCGTTGCCTTCTGTTGCCGCAGTGCTCACCTAACTGGAGCATTTGACCTCCACTGGTGTTCCCAGTTGGGAGTCATACACTAGAGGTCGCTCAACCTTTGCTGTTGTTGTACCAAAGCTTGGAATCCATCTCCCTGCTGCCGAAGACCTCAGTGATTTGAGGTGACACCACCACTGGTCTGGTTATTTTTCTGGCACCAAACACTCGACATAGACAGAGCTCCTTCAGCGAGACAGGGTGCACCCAGACCTAAGTCCTATGTGAAAGCGGAGTTGTCTTGGGTGGGAGAAGCTGTATAATCGCTATTGGCATTTCCTGATATTTAGTCAGGAGCAACCACCCCATACACCCTATGGTCTTATATAGCTGTAACATTATCTCACGGCTTTTAAACTCAATCCCATGGTTGATGAAGACCAACAACCCGTATGTCTGTTTGCTTAACAAGATAAAATCCAATGGTGTTACAGGAAAGATACTGGCATGGATAGAGGAATGGCTGACAGGCCATTGACATTGAAAGGGGCCGTTTCTCATTGGCTGCCAGTGACTAGTGGTGTTCCTCAGGGGTCAGTATTGGGACCACTACTTTTCATATTGTTTGTCAATGATTTAGATTATGGATTTGATGGCTTTGTGGCAAAGATTGTGAATGATATTAAGATAGGTGGAGGGGTAGGTAGTGCTGGGGAAGGAATGTGATTGCAGCAGGACCTAGACAAATTGGAAGAACGGGCAAAAAAGTGACAGATGGGGTACAGTGTTGGGAAATGTATGACAATGCGCTTCATTGCAGACTGTTACCTGAATGGGAAGAAAATCCAAACATCAGAGGCGTGAGGGGTCCTTGTGCAAGACTCCCAAAAGGTTAATTTGCAGGTTGAGTCTGTGGTAAAGAGGGTAATTGCAAGGAGAAAATGCTGAGCCTTTATAACATTCTAGTCAGGCCGCACTTGGAGTATTGTCAACAGTTCTGGCCCCATATCTCAGAAAGGGTGTGTTGTCATTTGAGAGAGTCCGGAGGAGGTTCACAAAGATGATTCTGGGAATGAAGGGGTTAACATATGAGGAGCATCTTGCAGCTTTGGGCCTGTTCTCACTGGAATTTAGAAGAATACGAGGGGGGGATCTCTTTGAAACGTAATGAATGTTGAAAGGACTAGATAAGGTGGATGTGGAGAGGATGGTTCCTATGGAGGGGGTGTCCAGAACTAGAGGCACAGCCTCAAAATTGAGGGGTGACCTTTTAGTAAAGAGGTAAGGAGGAAATTCTTTAGCCTGAGAGCAGTGAATCTGTGGAATGCTGTTCCACAGACTGCAGTGGAAGTCAAGTCCGTGGGTATATTTAAGAAGGAAGTTGCTCATTTCCTGATTGGTCAGAGCATCAGAAGATATGGCTATAAGGCAGGTGTGTGGGATTGAGTGGGATCCAGGATCGGCCATGATGAGGAGGAACAGACGCAGTGGGCTGAATGGCCTAATTCTGCTCCTATATCTTATAGTCTAACAGAGAGGAAGGAGAGAGCTGGAGAGGGTGAAGGGGAACGGGGTGGGGTAGGAAAGAGGTGCAGGTGACACGGACAGAGCAGAGGGTGTGAATGGGTGTGGAAAGGAGGAGGAGGGAGAGTGGGAGAGAGATGGGGGTAGTGTGAGGAAAAGGTAGAGGGCAGAGAGAGGGATGGAAAGGAGAAAGTGAAAATGGGGAGAGAAAGACAGGGAAGAGGGAGGAGAGGAATTGATCTGTCCCATTTCTACCCTCCCACCCTCTTTCTCTCCCTCTCTCCCCATTCTCTCTCCCACCACTCCTCCCCTCACTCCCCACTCTCTCTCCTACTCCATCTCCCCCACCCCCTCCCCCTCTCATTCAATTTTCTCACACCCTCCATCCCCCTCTATCTCTCTCTCCCTCCCCTCCCTCTCCTCCACCCCTCCCTCTCCTACTCTCTCTCCCTTCCCAATTCTCTCTACCCCTCTCGATTCTCTCTCCCCCACCCGATTATCTGTCTCCCCCTCTCTCTCCCTCCCTCCCCTCCTCCCCTCTCTCCACTTATCTCGATCCTTCGCCTCACCCTCCCTCCTCTCTTCGCCCCCTCTCCACAACCCACAGGAAGCGTGGTCCAGTTCCGCCAGCCCCGGCTCACCCGCTATCGCGCCATGTCAGGCCAGGCCCCAGCGCCAGGGGACAGGGGCAGCCTGAGGCGCAGCATCAGTGAGGCCAATCTCAGCGAGCGGCGCCGGGTGCGTCGCAAGAACGTCAAGAGCATGATGGTGCTGGAGCGGGAGGGGCAGACTGCGGGGCGAGAGGAGGAGGAGATGGGGCCGGGGGCAGCAGAGACGCCGACTGAGGCTGCAGCCCCTCTAAGCACAGAGGAACATGTCCAGAGTCTGCTCCGGCCCCCAAGACGCACCCCGTACTTTATCCTTCTTCAGGGTTACACCGAGAAGCAGGTGAGAAAACATGTCCCAACAGTCCCTGCACCCCGTCCCATCACACACTCCTGGGTCAGAGAGTGAAACCCCCTCCTCACCTTCCATCACACACCCCCGGGGTAAAACAGAGTGAATCTCCCTCCACACCGTCCCATCACACACTCCCGGGGTCAGACACAGAGTGAAACCCCTTCCACACCATCCCATCACACACTCCCGGGTCAGAGAGTGAAACCCCCTCCTCACCGTTCCATCACACACTCCCAGGTCGGAGAGTGAAACCCCCTCCTCATCATCCCATCACAGACTCCCGGGTCAGATACAGAGTGAATCTCCCTCCACACCATCCCATCACACACTCCCGGGGTCAGACACAGAGTAAATCTCCCTCCACACCGTCCCATCACACACTCCCGGGGTCAGACACAGAGTGAATCTCCCTCCACACTGTCCCATCACACACTCCCGGGGTCAGACAGAGAGTGAATCTCCCTCCACACCGTCCCATCACACACTCCCAGGGTCAGACACAGAATGAAGCTCCCTCCACACCGTCCCATCACACGCTCCCAGGGTCAGACACGGAGTGAATCTCCCTGCACACCGTCCAATCACACACTCCCGGGGTCAGAGAGTGAAACCTCCTCCACACCGTCCCATCACACACTTCCAGGGTCAGACACAGAGTTAATCTCCCTCCACACCATCCCATCACACACTCCCGGTGTCAGACACAGAGTGAAGCTCCCTCCACACCGTCCCATCACACACTTCTGGGGTCAGACACAGAGTGAAGCTCCCTCCTCACTGTCCCATCACACACTCCCGGGGTGAGACACAGAGTGAAGCTCCCTCCACACCGTCCCATCACACGCTCCCAGGGTCAGACACGAAGTGAATCTCCCTGCACACCGTCCCATCACGCACTCCCGGGGTCAGACACAGAATTAATCTCCCTCCACACCATCCCATCACACACTCCCGGGGTCAGACACAGAGTGAAGCTCCCTCCACACCATCCCATCACACACTCCCGGGGTCAGACACGGAGTGAATCTCCCTCCACACTGTCCCATCACACAATCGCAGGGTCAGACACAGAGTGAATCTCCCTCCACACCATCCCATCACACACTCCTGGGGTCAGACACAGAGTGAAGCTCCCTCCACACCGTCCCATCACACACTCCCGGGGTCAGACACAGAGTGAAGCTCCCTCCACACCATCCCATCACACACTCCCGGGGTCAGACACAAAGTGAATCTCCCTCCACACCGTCCCATCACACACTCTCGGGGTGAGACACAGTGAATCTCCCTCCACACCATCCCATCACACAATCCTGGGGTCAGACACAGAGTGAATCTCCCTCCACACCGTCCCATCACACACTCCCGGGGTCAGATACAGAGTGAATCTCCCTCCACACCATCCCATCACACACTCCCGGGGTCAGGCACAGAGTAAATCTCCCTCCACACCGTCCCATCACACACTCACGGGGTCAGACACAGAGTGAATCTCCCTCCACACTGTCCCATCACACACTCCCGGGGTCAGACAGAGAGTGAATCTCCCTCCACACCGTCCCATCACACACTCCCAGGGTCAGACACAGAATGAAGCTCCCTCCACACCGTCCCATCACACGCTCCCAGGGTCAGACACGGAGTGAATCTCCCTGCACACCGTCCAATCACACACTCCCGGGGTCAGAGAGTGAAACCTCCTCCACACCGTCCCATCACACACTTCCAGGGTCAGACACAGAGTTAATCTCCCTCCACACCATCCCATCACACACTCCCGGTGTCAGACACAGAGTGAAGCTCCCTCCACACCGTCCCATCACACACTTCTGGGGTCAGACACAGAGTGAAGCTCCCTCCTCACTGTCCCATCACACACTCCCGGGGTGAGACACAGAGTGAAGCTCCCTCCACACCGTCCCATCACACGCTCCCAGGGTCAGACACGAAGTGAATCTCCCTGCACACCGTCCCATCACGCACTCCCGGGGTCAGACACAGAATTAATCTCCCTCCACACCATCCCATCACACACTCCCGGGGTCAGACACAGAGTGAAGCTCCCTCCACACCATCCCATCACACACTCCCGGGGTCAGACACGGAGTGAATCTCCCTCCACACCATCCCATCACACACTCCCAGGGTCAGACACAGAGTGAAGCTCCCTCCACACCATCCCATCACACACTCCCGGGGTCAGACACGGAGTGAATCTCCCTCCACACCATCCCATCACACACTCCCAGGGTCAGACACAGAATTAATCTCCCTCCACACCATCCCATCACACACTCCCGGGGTCAGACACAGAGTGAAGCTCCCTCCACACCATCCCATCACACACTCCCGGGGTCAGACACGGAGTGAATCTCCCTCCACACTGTCCCATCACACAATCGCAGGGTCAGACACAGAGTTAATCTCCCTCCACACCATCCCATCACACACTCCTGGCGTCAGACACAGAGTGAATCTCCCTCCACACCATCGCATCACACACTCCCGGGGTCAGACACAGAGTGAAGCTCTCTCCACACTGTCCCATCACACACTCCCGGGGTCAGACACAGAGTGAAGCTCCCTCCTGACCGTCCCATCACACACTTCCAGGGTCAGACACAGAATTAATCTCCCTCCACACCATCCCATCACACACTCCCGGGGTCAGACACAGAGTGAAGCTCCCTCCACACCATCCCATCACACACTCCCGGGGTCAGACACGGAGTGAATCTCCCTCCACACCGTCCCATCACACACTCTCGGGGTGAGACACAGTGAATCTCCCTCCACACCGTCCCATCACACACTCCCGGGGTCAGACACAGAGTGAAGCTCTCTCCACACTGTCCCATCACACACTCCCGGGGTCAGACACAGAGTGAATCTCCCTCCACACTGTCCCATCACACAATCGCAGTGTCAGACACAGCGTGAATCTCCCTCCACACCATCCCATCACACACTCCTGGGGTCAGACACAGAGTGAAGCTCCCTCCACACTGTCCCATCACACACTCCCGGGGTCAGACACAGAGTGAATCTCCGTCCACACCATCGCATCACACACTCCAGGGGTCAGACACAGAGTGCTCTCTCCACACTGTCCCATCACACACTCCCAGGGTCAGACACGGATTGAATCTCCCTGCACACTGTCCCATCACACACTCCCGGGGTCAGAGAGCAAAACCCCCTCCTCACCTTCCATCACACACTCCCGGGGTCAGACACAGAGTGAAGCCTCTCCACACTGTCCCATCACACACTCCCGGGGTCAGACACGGATTGAATCTCCCTGCACACTGTCCCATCACACACTGCCGGGGTCAGAGAGCGAAACCCCCTCCTCACCTTCCATCACACACCCCTGGGGTCAGACACAGAGTGAATCTCCCTCCACACCATCCCATCACACACTCCTGGGGTCAGAGACAGAGTGAAGCTCCCTCCACACAGTCCCATCACACACTCCCGGGGTCAGACACAGAGTGAATCTCCCTCCACACCGTCCCATCACGCACTCCCGGGGTCAGAGAGTGAAACCCCCTCCACATCATCTGAAGCACCTTCAATAACTCCAAAAGACTGAGGTTGGGTAAAATACTGAAAGGCTTTTATTTCCTATACAATACGACCTCCATGCTGAGTGTCTTCCCCCGGACTGAGCAGAAGGGGCAAGGCAAAACACCTGTATACAGGACTCTGTGGGTGGAACCACAGGGGCAGTCAGCAGAGGGGCGTGTCCAGACAGTTAACCCAGTTACAACATATATATATGGTTTACCACAATGTCCCATCACACTCTCCCGGGGTCAGAGAGTGAAACCCCCTCCTCATTGTCCCATCACACACTCCTGGGGTCAGAGAGAATGAAGCTCCTTTGAAAACGCCCCATCACCCGCTACCTGGGTCAGAGAGAATAAAACCCCCACCACACCATCCAATCACAGACTTCCAGGGTCAGACACAGAGTGAAGCTCCCTCCACACTGTCACATCACACACTCATAGAAACACAGAAATACAGAAAACCTACAGCACAATACAGGCTCTTCGGCCCACAAAGCTGTGCCAAACATGTCCGTACCTTAGAAATTACCTAGGGTTACCCATAGCCCTCTGTTTTTCTGAGCTCCATGTACCTGTCCAGGAGTCTCTTAAAAGACCCTATCGTTTCCGCCTCCACCACTGTCGCCAGCAGCCCATTCCATGCACTCACCACTCTCTGCGTAAAAAACTTACCCCTGACATCTCCTCTGTACCTACTCCCCAGCACCTTAAAACTGTGCCCTCTTGTGGCAACCATTTCAGCCCTGGGAAAAAGCCTCTGACTATCCACACAATCAATGCCTCTCATCATCTTATACACCTCTATCAGGTCACCTCTCATCCTCCATCGCTCCAAGGAGAAAAGGCCGAGTTCACTCAACCTATTCTCATAAGGCATGCTCCCCAATCCAGGCAACATCCTTGTAAATCTCCTCTGCATCCTTTCTATGGTTTCCACATCTTTCCTGTAGAGAGGCGACCAGAACTGAGCACAGTACTCCAAGTGGGGTCTGACCAGGGTCCAAAATAGCTGCAACATTACCTCTCGGCTCATGAACTCAATCCCACGGTTGATGAAGGCCAATACACCGTATGCCTTCTTAACCACAGAGTCAACCTGCGTAGCAGCTTTGAGTGTCCTATGGACATGGACCCCAAGATCCCTCTGATCCTCCACACTGCCAAGAGTCTTACCATTAATACTATATTCTACCATCATATTTGACCTACCAAAATGAACCACTTCACACTTATCTGGGTTGAACTCCATCTGCCACCTCTCAGCCCAGTTTTGCATCCTCTCAATGACCCGCTGTAACCTCTGACAGCCCTCCACACTATCTACAACACCTCCAACATTTGAGTCATCAGCAGATTTACTAACCCATCCCTCCACTTCCTCATCCAGGTCATTTATAAAAATCACAAAGAGTAAGGGTCCCAGAACAGATCTTTGAGGCACACCACTGGTCACTGACCTCCATGCAGAATATGACCCGTCTACAACACTCTTTGCCTTCTGTGGGCAAGCCAGTTCTGGATCCACAAAGCAATGTCCCCTTGGATCCCATGCCTCCTTACTTTCTCAATAAGCCTTGTGTGGGCTACCTTATCAAATGCCTTGCTGAAATCCATATACACTACATCTACGGCTCTACCTTCATCAATGTGTTTAGTCACATCCTCAAAAAAATTCAACCAGGCTCATAAGGCACGACCTGTCTTTGACAAAGCCATGCTGACTATTCCTAATCATGTTATGACTCTCCAAATGTTCATAAATCCTGCCTCTCAGGATCTTCTCCATCAACTTACCAACCACTGAATTAAGACTCTCTGACTCCTGGGGTCAGAGAGAGTAAAACTCCCTCCTCACCATCCCATCACACGTTCCCGGGGTCAGACACAGAGTGAAATTCCCTCCACACCGTCCCATCACACACTTCCGGGTTCAGAGAGAGTAAAACCCCTTTCACACTGTCCCATCAAACAATCCCGAGGTCAGACACAGACTGAAACTCTCGCCTCACCATCCCAATACATAATACTGGCGTCAGAGAGAGTGAAGCACCCTCCTCACCGTCCCATCACCCGCTCCCTGGGTCAGAGACAGTAAAACCCCCACCACACCGTCCAATCACAGACTTCCAGGATCAGACACAGAGTGAAGCTCCCTCCACACTGACCCATCACACACTCCCGGGGTCAGACACAGAGTGAATCTCCCTCCACACTGACCCATCACACACTCCCGGGGTCAGACACAGAGTGAAGCTCCCTCCACACTGACCCATCACACACTCCCGGGGTCAGACACAGAGTGAATCTCCCTCCACACCATCCCATCACACACTCCCAGGTTCAGACACAGTGAAGCTCCCTCCACACCATCCCATCACACACTCTCACGGTCAGACACAGAGTGAATCTCCCTCCACACCATCCCATCACACACTCCTGGGGTCAAAGAGAGTGAAATCCCCTCCACACCGTCCTGTCACATACTCCCGGGGTCAGACACAGAGTGAAGCTCCCTCCACACCGTCCCATCACACACTCCCGGGGTGAGACACAGAGTGAAGCTCTCTCCACACCGTCCCATCACACGCTCCCAGGGTCAGACACAGAGTGAGTCTCCCTGCACACCGTCCCATCACACACTCCCGGGGTCAGAGAGTGAAACCCCCTCCACACCGTCCCATCACACACTTCCAGGGTCAGACACAGAGTGAAGCTCCCTCCACACCATCCCATCACACACTCCCGGGGTCAGACACAGAGTGAAGCTCCCTCCACACCATCCCATCACACACTCCCGGGGTCAGACACAGAGTGAAGCTCCCTCCACACCATCCCATCACACACTCCCAGGTCAGACACAGAGTGAAACTCCCTCCACATCGTCTCATAACACACTCCTGGGGTTAGACAAAGAGTGAAGCTCCCTCCTCACCGTCCTGTCACACATTCCCGGGGTCAGACTATAGGTACATCCACAGCCTGACTGACAATTTTGAGGTTTCATGTTTTGTTGTCATGATACAATACTGAATCTTCTTTTTTTCACCATCCTTCCCCTCTCCTGTCTGCCCCCTCTGTCATCCCTCCTGTCTCCCCATCTGTCATCCCCCTCTACTTCTGTCTGCCCCATCCCTCATCCCTCCTGTCTGCCCCCTCCTTCATCCCTCCTGTCTTCCCCCAATCCCTTCCCTCTCCTGTCTCCCCCTCTCTTCTGTCTGCCGCTCCCTCATCCCTCCCCTCTCCCTCTTTCCACCATCCTCTTCCTCCTTCTCTCTCCACTCTCTTCACCCCCTTGCCCTCTCCTCTCCCACTCTCACCTTGCGCCCCTCGCCCCTTCCCTTCCTTTCCCCTCTCTCATTCCTCAGGACTTTCTTATCTACCCGATGCCTGGCAAGACCCACACCTTCGGCCGGGCTCCCCCGTCCCCCTCCTCCTCCTCCTCCTCCCTGTCTCCTCCACCCCCTGCTGCAGACACCCCGCTCACCTCCCCTGACCTCCTGCCCCTCCACTGCCGCGTGCGGCTGTCACCGGAACCCGGCCACCCATCGTCATCCCAACCCCGGGCCCGTATCCGGCCCTACCATGGAGCCCTGGTCACTCTCAATGGTCTGCCTTTGTCCTCAGAGGCTCCGCTGCAGCCAGGCGACCTCCTGGGCCTTGGTCAGCACATCCTGCTGATGTACAAGGACCCAAGACGGCCAGGAATCCCCTCTCTCCCCGCCTGGCTGCCAGACCCCAGCCGGAGTATGCCTGGCCTGCCGTCCCCAGCCTTCTCCTGCCACCTCTGTGGCCGCTCCCTCCGCGATGACGCCGAAGCCCTCGCAACCTACCTTGGCAGCCGGGAGCCGGTGCTGAGGTACCAGTCTGACGACCCGGACGAGGAGAAACTTCTGCTGGAGGAGATTGTCAGCCGGGCCGTGTTTCCGTCCGAGGAGAAGCAGGAGGCGGAGGCGGGCGAGCCCAAGGAGGAGTTGGAGGCCTCATTTCCTGAGCTGGACGGGGCCTACAGTCTGGCCCCGGCCTACCTCTTCGCCCTCTGCATCCAGCACACAACCGACACCCTTGGACCCCGCGGGATGCCTGGCCTCCTGCTCAGGATTGCCGGCCTCATCAAGAAGGTCACCTGGGTGAGCACCAGGACAGGGAAGGGAGAGGGGAGATAGGGAGAGGAGAGGGGAGGCCCAGGACAATGTCCCATCCAAACACCCCGGTAAATCGTCGTCTGCACTGAGATGCAGTGGAGGAATGGAGAGTGCAGTGGGGGAGGTTTGCAATTAGTTAAAACATGCGTACTTGAATGGATACCATCTTGGTATCAGGAATTGATTTATTCATTTATTATTGGCACGCGTACGAACTGATAGAGAAATTATGGAGTCATAGAAAAGTACAGCACAGAAACAGGTTTTTTGGCCCATCTAATCTGTGACCGCCCATTTAATCTGCCTCCCCCCATCGACCTGCACCAGATCCGTAGCTCTCCATGCCCCACCATCCATGTATGTCTCCAATCTTCTCTTACACATTGAAATCGAGCTCACATGCACCACTTGTGCTGGCAGCTTATTCCACACTCTCACCACCCTCTGAGTGAAGAAGTTTCCCCTCATGTTCCCCTTAAATATTTTACCTTTCACCCTCAACCCATGACCTCTGGTTGTAGTCCCACCCAGCCTCAGTGGAAAAAAGCCTTGTTGCCTTTACACTATCTATACCCCTCATAATTTTGAAAACCTCTATCAAGTCTCCCCTCAATTTTCTGCGTTCCAAGGAATACAATCCTAAACTAACATAGAAACATAGAAAACCTACAGCACAATACAGGCCCTTTGGCCCACAAAGCTGTGCCCAACATGTCTCTACCTTAGAAATTACTAGCCTTACCTATAGCTCTCTATTTTTCTAAGCTCCACGTACCTATCTAAATGTCTCTTAAAAGACCCTATCGTATCCGCCTCCACCACCGTTGCCGGCAGCCCATTCCACGCACTCACTACTGTCTGAGTAAAAAACTTACCCCTGACATCTCCTCTGTACCGACTCCCCAGCAAATTAAACCTGTGTCCTCTTATGGCGACCATTTCAGCCCTGGGAAAAAGCCTCTGACTATCCACACAATCAATGCCTTTCATCATCTTATACACCTCTATCAGGTCACCTCTCATCCTCCATTGCTCCAAGGAGAAAAGGCCGAATTCACTCAACCTATTCTCATAAGGCATGCTGCCCAATCCAGGCAACATCCTTGTAAAGAGTCTTACCATTAATACTATATTCTGCCATCATATTTGACCTACCAAAATGAACCACCTCACACTTATCTGGGTTGAACTCCATCTGCCACTTCTCAGCCCAGTTTTACATCCTATTTCTTTCTTTTTCAATCTTATAAGTTTCAAAATTAAACATAACAATAATAGTAATGAAAGATAGCGATTGGGATTACAATAATAACAGTTAACATTTACAAGCACAAATTCCAAGTAGCAAATATAGTTTAGCCTCCCAATCTCATAGTAATTGACCATGAAAAAGATATTTTATAAAGAGAGAAAAAGAAAACCCCCTAAACTAAAAAGAAACTAAACTGAAAAAAACGAACAAAGCTTGGGCTGTCGTATTACGTTGGCTAAAATTATTTGTCGTTAACTCTGCTCCTCTACACATGAACAAAAACAAGTTTACTACAAAGGATTCCGAAAGGGTCAACTTACATCGTATGAAAATATTGAATAAATGGCCTCCAAGTCTCTTCAAATTTAACCGAAGGATCCGTAGTACCACTCCTAATTTTTTCCAAGTTTAGGCATGCTATCGTTTGGGAAAACCATTGAAATGTAGTGGGGGAATTAGAATCTTTCCTTTTAAATAAAATGGATCTTCTGGCTATTAATGTAGCGAATGCAAATGGACAACAAGCTGACATGGATAAGCGACCAGAGTCTATCACTGGTCGTCCAGAATTTGCAGTAATAGGATGAGGTTGTAAATCAATACGCAAAACTACTGAAATAATATCAAAAATCACTTTCCAATATTTTTCTAAAAGAGGATAAGACCAGAACATATGTGTCAAGGAAGCTGCCTCAGAATTACATCTATCACAAACAGGATTTATGTGGCAGTAAAAACGAGCTAACTTATCCTTGGACACGTGAGCCCTGTGAACCACCTCAAATTGTATCAAGGTGTGTCTGGCTCACATTGAGGAAGTATTGACTAATTGAAGAATTTTTTCCCATTTCTCTGTAGATAAAGATATTTGAAGTTCTCTTTCCCACTCATACTTAATTTTATCAGATGTACCTAGACGTATTTTCGTAATCAGATCATAAATAATTGCTATCAAGCTCTTCAGATAGGGATTTAAACCTAAAATTTTTTATGTAACTTCAATTTGATGTGATATCGGAAAGGTCAATAAAGTAGTGTTCAAAAAGTTTCTAATCTGTAAATATCTGAAAAAGTATCATCTAGGCAGATTATATTTATTAGACATAAAACAATCATCCATGAATAAATCACGAAAACATGTTATTCCCTTCGTTTTCCATAGAGAAAAAGCTTGGTCAATTCTAGATGGTTGAAAGAAAAAATCAGATATAATAGAACTTGACAGGATAAATTTGTTCAATCCAAAGAATTTATGAAATTAAAACCATATTCGTATTGCATGTTTAATTATTGGATTTGTCATTTGTTTATTTAATTTAGTAAGCGCAAAGGGATGCACAGCTCCTAGAATAGAAGCCAGCGAAAAACCCTGTACAGACTCCCACTCGAGGTTCATCCATTGTGGACATTGAGATTCATCCAACTCTTCCGCCCAAAACGTTAAATATCGAATGTTAATTGCTCGGTAGTAAAATCTAAGATTCAGCAAAGCCAAACCACCGCCTTTTTTTGATTTCCGTAAATATTTCTTACTTAACCTGGGATTTCTATTCTGCCATTTATATGAAGAAATTTTAGAATCAATAATATCAAAAAAAGATTTAGGGATAAAAATTGATACCGCCTGAAATAGATACAAAAATTTAGGTAAAATAATCATCTTAATAGTATTAATTCGACCAATCAAAGATAAGGACAATGGGGACCATTTAGTAAATAGTTGTTTAACCTGATCGATGAAGGGTAAAATATTAATTTTAAATAGATCCTTGTGCTTCTTAGTAATTTTAACACTCAAATAAGTAAAACAATCAGTAACTAATTTAAATGGTGATTGTCTATAAATTGGAACTTGCATATTTAATGGGAAAAGCACACTCTTATTAAGATTCAATTTATAACCAGAAAAACTACTAAACTGAGCAAAATAACGTTATTACTGCAGGGATGGATTTTTCTGGGTTAGAGATGTATAGTAACAGGTCATCTTCATATAGTGATACTTTGTGCGTCCCATTCACATGAATAATGCCAAGTATATTAGGTGAATCACGAATAGCAATTGCCAAGGGCTCCAGGACAATATCTAAAAGTAAGGGCTTAAAGGACAGCCCTGTCTAGTACCTTGAAAAAGCCTAAAAAATGGGGATCTCAGCAGCCAGAGGTGTACGATACATCAGTTGAATCCAGGATATAAATTTTGAGCTAAATTCTCAAGTATATCAAATAAATATTTCCATTCATGTCTGTCAAATGCCTTCTCGGCGTCAAGCGAAATAGCACATTCTGGAGTTTTAACTGAAGTAGTGTATATAATGTTCATTAGCCTCCTAACATTAAAATGTGAGTAACGATTTTTAATAAATCCTGTCCAATCTTCAGAGACAATTTGTGGTAGTAACCTTCTCTATTCTAATTGCTAATATTTTGGAAAAGATTTTAGAATCCACATTCAACAAAGATATAGGTCTATATGATGCACATTCAGTGGGATCTTTATCTTTTTTTGGAATTAATGAGATAGATGTTTCATAAAAGGATTGTGGTAATTTACCTACAGATAAGGCATCTTTAAAAATTCTACATAACCAGGGAGAAAGTACATCTGAAAAAAATTTATAAAATTCAACTGTGTACCCATCCGGGCCAGGTGATTTACCAGAATTCATTGAAAAAATTGCTTTCCTTATTTCCTCTTCAGTAATATGTGCATCTAATGTTAAACGTTCATTGGCTGGTAATTTCAGAATATTTAGTTTCCTTAAAAATTCATGCATTATGGTAGGATCATCAGGAAATTCTGATTGATATAAATTGGTATAAAATTCTTGAAAAGATCATTAAATTACCATCCCATCTACGAACTTTATTAATCAGATGTTTTGCCAAAGCAGCTTTCAATTGATTAGCCAGTAATTTGCCCGACTTATCACCACGTATGTAAAATTGACTGTTAGTTTTCAGTGATAGATTTGGCCCATCTGTAACCTCTGACAGCCCTCCACACTATCCAACACCTCCATCATGGCTGATTTATTATCCCTCTCAACCTCATTCTCCTGCCTTCTCCCCGTAACCTTTGATATCCTGACTAATCAAGGACCTATCAACCTGCACTTTAAGTATACTCAATGACTTGGTCTCCACAGCTGTCTGTGGCAATGAATTCCACAGATTCACCACCCTCTGGCTGAAGAAGCTCCTCCTCATCTCTGAAATAGATGGACATCCTCTATTCTGAGGCTGTGCCCTCTGATTCTGGACTCCCCCGCCATAGGGAACATCCACTCTGTCTGGGTCAGTCAATATTCAATAGGTTTCAGTGAGATCATCATTTTTCTGCACTCCAGTGAGTACAGCCCCAGTGCCATCAAACACCCCTCGTCTGTTAACCCTTTCGTTCCCAGTGCCAGTTTCTGATTCTAAGTAACACAGACAAAACGCCAGGGGGGAATGGAACGAGCTCAAGAAGGCACACGGGCTGGCACAGTCTCGTTGGGCCAAAGGGCCTGCTCTTGCTGGACGAGGCTGTCAGATTTCCTCAGCTTACAGAGTTTGGAGCAGCCAGAGGAGCGAGGAGGAGGGAACAGAGGGTTTCTACATGAGGTTGTTGACTCTTTTTCTCTTATGTACAAACAGGAGAAGATCAAAGAACTGGGAGAGAGGCAACCAGAGAGGTAATGTCATATCAAGGGGAGGGGGTGAGGGAGGGTTTTGAACAGGAGGGGGCAGTGTTCAGGGATTACAGAGATAGGGAGGGGTTGAGGGTGGGGTTTCAATAGGAGGATGGGGAGTGTAGAGGTTACAGAGATAGGGAGGGGTGAGGGAGGGGTTTGAACAGGAGGGGGAGTGTAGGGGTTACAGAGATAGGGAGGGGTTGAGGGTGGGGTTTCAATAGGAGGATGGGGAGTGTAGAGGTTACAGAGATAGGGAGGGGTGAGGGAGGGGTTTGAACAGGAGGGGGGAGTGTAGAGGTTACAGAGATAGGGAGGGGATGAGGGAGGGGTTTGAACAGGAGGACGAGGAGCGTAGGGGTTACATAGATAGGGAGGGGAATGAGGGAGGGGTTTGAACGGGGGGAGTGTAGGGGTTACAGAGATAGGGAGGGGGTGAGAGAGGGGTTTGAACAGGAGGGGGAGTGTAGGGGTTACAGAGATAAGGGGGGGCAAGAATTATTGCATTGACTTTTGACCCTCTCCCACCAGTCAGCCTCAGGACACACAGGAAGATTCCGATAAGGGGGCGGAGGCTATGACCCCTGACTTGCGACCCCTGATGTTCTGGATGGCCAATGCTGTGGAGCTCCTGAACTTTGCGCAGCGGAAGGCAGCCGAGGTGGAGGGAGAAGAGGGTAGGAGAGTGCTTCCCCCTCACTCACCTCTCTGAACACCCTCAGCATCCTCTCCCAGTCAATACCCTTCTCCTGCTCCTTACAGCTTTCTTCCTCCTCACCTCGCCTACCCTTCAACTTCATCCATCTGCCCCCATCCCTCATCTCTCTGTCTTGCCACTTATTCCTCCTTTATTTATCATACCTCTTGCCTCCCCGCCTCTCCCCTCCTCTCCCCCATGTCCACCTCTGGGGAAGTTCAACCCTCTCCTGCCTCAACATCAGTAAGAGCAAACAGCTGAAGGAGTACAGGAGCAAGCTAGACCAGCTGGTTAAGTGGTGCTGCAGGAACAACCTTGCACTCAACGTCAGTAAGACTGAGGAACTGATTGTGGACTTCAGACAGGGTAAAATGAGGGAACAACACAGCTGTCCTTATTGAGGGTCAGAAGTGGAGAGAGTGAGCAATTTCAAGGTCCTGGATGTCAACAATATCTTTGAGAATCTAACCTAGACCCAACATATCGATACAGCTATAAAGAAGGCAAGACAGTGGCTGCATTTCAATAGAAGTTTGAGGATATTTGATATGTCACCAAAGACATTCGCAAATTTCTACAGCTGTACCACGGAGAGCATTCTAACTGGCTGCATCACGTCTGGTATGGTGGGGAGAGGGGGGAGATGGGGGAGGCTCCAATACACGGGATCGAAGGAAGCTGCAGAGAGCTGTGAACTCAGTCAGCTCCATCACGGGCCCTGGCCTCCACAGTATCCAGGACGTCTTCAAGGAGCGATGCCTCAAAAAGGCAAAAAAGGCAGCTTCACCCCCCCCCCCTCAGCTGATAGTCTTTGTTACCGTGAGGGAGGAGGTACAGGAGCCTGAAGGCTCACACTCAGTGACCCAGGAACTTTCTGCCCCCCTGCAATCCAGTTTCTGAACGGACAATGAACCCGTGAACACTACCTCACTATTTTTTACTTTTACTTTTGCACTGACGACTTTACTTTTAGTATATATCTACCGACTGTAATTCAGTGTTTTCTCTATTATTATGTATAGCACCACAAAGACAACAAGTTTCCAGTGATGCTAAACCTGATTCTGATTCTGACTGATTCCGCACCTCCCCACAGATTTCTGGGACGACCCGTCGGACTCTCAGGACCTGGAGTCGTGCGAGGAGGCCATGTTGCTGCTGGACGAGGTCATTATGTACACATTCCAACAGTGTGTGTACTATATCACTAAGGTCAGTGCACGTGCGGCTGCCCATCGGCACCTGGGCCACATTATTACTGTGTGTGTACCACCTCATCCTGTGCACATTACATCATCATTCTGTGTATCGCATCATCCCCACGCGTACTGCACCGTCATCCCGCGTATCGCATCATCCCCGCACAAACTGCATCATCATCCCCGCGCGTACTGCATTATCATCCTGCGTATCACATCATCCCCGCACGTGCTGCATCGTCATCCTGCGTATCACATCATTGCCGTGTGTACTACATTATCACCATGTGTACTAGAATAGTTGGGGAGTGGGAATCAAGTTAAAGAGACTAAGAGAGAGGAGGTTAGTTCACAACAGGGGGATGGGAACCAGTGCAGAGAGATAGAGGGGTGTAAAATGAGGGTAGAAGCAAAAAGTCGTAAGGTGAAAAGTAAAAGTGGCAGGATGGCAAATCCAGGGCAAAAATCAAAAAGGGCCACTTTTCAACATAATTGTATAAGGTCTAAGAGTGTTGTAAAAGAGCATCTGAAGGCTTTGTGTGTCATTGCAAGGAGCATTCATAACAAGGTGGATGAATTAAGAGTGCAGATTGTTATTAATGAATATGATATAGTTGGGATCACAGAGACATGGCTCCAGGGTGACCAAGGATGGGAGCTCAACATTCAGGGATATTCAATATTCAGGAGGGATAGACATGAAAGAAAAGGAGGTGGGGTGGCGTTGCTGGTTAGAGAAGAGATTAACGCAATAGAAAGGAAGGACATTAGCCAGGAGGATGTGGAATCGATATGGGTAGAGCTGCATAACACTAAGGGGCAGAAAGCGCTGGTGGGAGTTGCGTACAGGCCACCTAACAGTAGTAGTGAGGTTGGGGATGGCATTGAACAGGAAATTAGAAATGTGTGCAATAAAGGAACAGCAGTTATAATGGGTGACTTCAATCTACATATAGATTGGGTGAACCAAATTGGTAAAGGTGCTGAGGAAGAGGATTTCTTGGAATGTATGCGGGATGGTTTTTTGAACCAACATGTTGAGGAACCAACTGGAGAGCAGGCCATTCTAGACTGGGTTTTGAGCAATGAGGAAGGGTTAATTAGCAATCTTGTCGTGAGAGGCCCCTTGGGTAAGAGTGACCATAATATGGTGGAATTCTTCATTAAGATGGAGAATGACATAGTTAATTCAGAAACAAAGGTTCTGAACTCAAAGAAGGGTAACTTTGAAGGTATGAGACGTGAATTAGCTAAGATAGACTGGCAAATGACACAAGGGATTAACGGTGGATATGCAATGGCAAGCATTTAAAGATCGCATGGATGAACTGCAACAATTGTTCATCCCAGTTTGGCAAAAGAATAAATTGGGGAAGGTAGTGCACCCATGGCTGACAAGGGAAATTAGGGATAGTATCAATTCCAAAGAAGAAGCATACAAATTAGCCAGAAAAAGCGGCTCACCTGAGAACTGGGAGAAATTCAGAGTCCAGCAGAGGAGGACAAAGGGCTTAATTAGGAAAGGGAAAAAAGATTATGAGAGAAAACTGGCAGGGAACATAAAAACTGACTGTAAAAGCTTTTATAGATATGTGAAATGAAAAAGATTGGTTAAGACAAATGTAGGTCCCCTACAGACAGAAACAGGTGAATTGATTATGGGGAACAAGGATATGGCAGACCAATTGAATAATTACTTTGGTTCTGTCTTCACTAAGGAGGACATAAATAATCTTCCGGAAATAGTAGGGGACAGAGGGTCCAGTGAGATGGAGGAACTGGGGGAAATACATGTTAGTAGAGAAGTGGTGTTAGGTAAATTGAAGGGATTAAAGGCAGATAAATCCCCAGGGCCAGATGGTCTGCATCCCAGAGTGCTTAAGGAAGTAGCCCAAGAAATAGTGGATGCATTAGTGAATCTCTTTAGATTCTGGACTAGTTCCTGAGGATTAGAGGGTGGCTAATGCAACCCCGCTTTTTAAAAAAGGAGGGAGACAGAAACCGGGGAATTACAGACCGGTTAGCCTAACGTCGGTGGTGGGGAAAATGCTAGAGTCAGTTATCAAAGATGTGATAACAGCACATTTGGAAAGCGGTGAAATCATTGGACAAAGTCAGCATGGATTTGTGAAAGGAAAATCATGTCTGACGAATCTCATAGAATTTTTTGAGGATGTAACTAGTAGAGTGGATAGGGGAGAACCAGTGGATGTGGTATATTTGGATTTTCAAAAGGCTTTTGACAAGGTCCCACACAGGAGATTAGTGTGCAAACTTAAAGCACACGGTATTGGGGGTAAGGTATTGGTGTGGGTGGAGAATTGGTTGGCAGATAGGAAGCAAAGAGTGGGAATAAACGGGACCTTTTCAGAATGGCAGGCAGTGACTAGTGGGGTACCGCAAAGCTCAGTGCTGGGACCCCAGTTGTTTACAATATATATTAATGACTTAGATGAGGGAATTAAATGCAGCATCTCCAAGTTTGCGGATGACACGAAGCTGGGCGGCAGTGTTAGTTGTGAGGAGGATGCTAAGAGGATGCAGGGTGACTTGGATAGGTTAGGTGAGTGGGCAAGTTCATGGCAGATGCAATTTAATGTGGATAAATGTGAAGTTATCCACTTTGGTGGCAAAAACAGGAAAACAGATTATTATCTGATTATTATCTATTATGGTGGCCGATTAGGAAAAGGAGAGGTGCAACGAGACCTGGGTGTCATTGTACACCAGTCATTGAAAGTGGGCATGCAGGTACAGCAGGTGGTGAAAAAGGCAAATGGTATGCTGGCATTCATAGCAAGAGGATTCGAGTACAGGAGCAGGGAGGTACTACTGCAGTTGTACAAGGCCTTGGTGAGACCACACCTGGAGTATTGTGTGCAGTTTTGGTCCCCTAATCTGAGGAATGACATTCTTGCCATTGAGGGAGTACAAAGAAGGTTCACCAGATTGATTCCTGGGATGGCAGGACTTTCATATGATGAAAGACTGGATGAACTAGGCTTATACTCGCTGGAATTTAGAAGATTGAGGGGGTATCTTACTGAAACGTATAAAATCCTAAAGGGATTGGACAGGCTAGATGCAGGAAGGTTGTTCCCGATGTTGGGGAAGTCCAGAACAAGGGGTCAGTTTGAGGATAAAGGGGAAGCCTTTTAGGACCGAGATTAGGAAAAACTTCTTCACACAGAGAGTGGTGAATCTGTGGAATTCTCTGCCACAGGAAACAGTTGAGGCCAGTTCATTGTCTATATTTAAGAGGGAGTTAGATATGGCCCTTGTGGCTAAAGGGATCAGGGGGTATGGAGGGAAGGCTGGTGCAGGGTTCTGAGTTGGATGATCAGCCATGATCATACTGAATGGCGGTGCAGGCTCGAAGGGCCGAATGGCCTACTCCTGCACCTAGTTTCTATGTTTCTATGGTTACATCATCACCGTGTGTACTATATCATCATCGTGTGTACTACATTATTACTGTGCGTACTACATTATCACTGTGTGAACTACACCATCACCATCTGATAACACTACCATCTGTGTGCATTGCATCATCTCCACACGTACCACTTGATTGTTCTATTCTGTGTATCACCAGTCTGTGTAGACTAATGTCAGCATGCCTTTATCATGATCACTTCATAAATCCTTCAAATCTCTGTCATCTGTCAGCATCAGGTCATCGATGTTGATTACCTCGTCAGGGCACTGTTACACTGACATCAATCTGTCCTTCCTCCTTCTGACACTCCCCCATCACTCCCTCTCCCCTCCCACCCCTTCCCCTTCCCCTTCCCCACCCTACCCCCCTCCGTCCCTCCCCACTCTCCCCTCTATTCTTCTCACACCCCACCTCCCCTCTCCTACTCTCCCCCTCCTCCCTTGGCAACTCTATCCATCTCGATCTCTTTTCTCTCTCTTTCCCTCCCCTTTGTATCTCCTTCACACTCTCCCATCCCTCTCCCTCCCACTGTCCTGTCTAACCCCTCCCCACCCCGGCACCCCGCTTTCCCTGTCCCTCAGGGCCTGTACTCGGTGCTGCCAGCGCTACTGGACACGAACCCATTTGCGGGGGCCGCAGAGGGGGCACCGCATGCCCCGGCAGGCGTGACCCGGGTGCTGTCGTTGTTCGGCCACACCCTGGCGCTGGCCCGGCGCTCCCTCCTGCACACAGAGCTCCGTGACCAGATGTTTGGCTACCTGTTCTTCTTCTGCAACGCCTCTCTGCTCAACACCCTCATGGAGAGAGGTGAGGGCCAGGGCTCGGCTGGGAGAGGGAGGAGGGAAGCAGGACGACTTGAAGATTCTTTCCGGATTCTGTGGGGATTAAGCGTGGACTACATCGGGAATTAAACAAAGATTCTGTTGGGAAATCTTCTGCAGTTCAATTTGGATTCTGTTAGGAATTCTGCTGGGTTTCAATAGGGATTCTGTTGGGAATTCTACTGAGTTTCACTAGGTATTCTGTTGGGAATTCTGCTGGGTTTCAATAGGGATTCTGTTGGGAATTCTACTGAGTTTCACTAGGTATTCTGTTGGGAATTCTGCTGGGTTTCAATAGGGATTCTGTTAGGAATTCTGCTGGATTTCAATAGGGCTTCTGTTGGGAATTCTACTGAGTTTCAATAGGGATTCTGTTGGGAATTCTACTGAGTTTCACTAGGTATTCTGTTGGGAATTCTGCTGGGTTTCAATAGGGATTCTGTTGGGAATTCTGCTGGGTTTCAATAGGGATTCTGTTGAGAAATTGCTGGGGTCCAATAGGATTTCTATTGGGAATTCTAAAGAGGTTCAATACCAATTCTACTGGGAAATCCCAACAGGGAAATAATTGGGAATTCTGCAGGAGTTCACATGTTAATGATGATTCTGGGCCTCGTTCCCAGTATCCAGCAGGGGTCCTGACCACTGACCTCTGCTCCCTCCCACAGGAGAGACTGGCCCGTTCTACCGGTGGACACGGGCTGTGCAGATTCGGACCAACCTGGACCTGGTGCTGGACTGGCTGCAAGCGGCCGGGCTCGGGGAGACCGCTGGGCGCTACTTCCAAAAACTCTCAGCCACTGTCAACCTACTGTGTGTGCCCAAGACCAGCTTGTTACAGGTGAGAGATGGGAGGAGGGGAGAGGGAGGAGAGAGGGACAGGGGGGAGAGGAAGTAGGGAGAGAGAATGGGGGGGGTAGGAGAGAAAGGGAGGGAGAGAGAGGGCGTGAAAGTGAGGGGGAGAGAGAAAGAGAGAGGGAGGGGAGAAGGGGAGAAAGTAAGATAGAGAGAGGAGGTGAGTGAGGAGGAGAGCACTGGGGAGAGAGGGGGAGAGGGGGAGAAAGGAGGGTAGAGAGAGGGACAGAGAGGAAAAAGGGGGAGAGGGGAGATGAAAGTGGGAGGGGGAGAGAGAGAGGAATGAGTGGGGCAGAGAGAGAAGGAGAGAGGGAGAGAGGAAAGGGGAGAGGGAGGGAGAGAGAGAGAAGGGAGAGGGAGAGAGAGAGAAGGGAGGATAGAAAGAGAGTGGGAAGAGAGATAGGGGAGATAAGGGGAAATGGTGGTGTAGCCAATGTAAGAAGGGCTTGGTGAAGAGGTGGGGGCCCACATATTGTGTGGGGCAGCAGGTTAGCGAGGCAGAGTCTGGGTGTGGGTGGACTCGTGTGCAGTGACGGACGGTTGCTGACCCCCCCTCCCCCGGCCACAGATGAGCTGGGACTCACTCCGCCAAGACCATTCAGCCCTGAGTTCAGCACAACTACATCACCTCCTCAACAACTACCAACTGGGGCCGTCCCGGACTAAGCCGCCGGCCTGGGAGCCCCCCAGCGCCGCTGTGGAGGAGCTGGAGAAAGGTACCACAGAGAGAAGGAGGGAGGGTGGGGAAGTGGAAAAGGAGAAGAGAATGTCAGCAGTAGGGAGGGGTGAGAGGAGGGGGAAGGTGGAGGGGGGAGGAGGAGAGGGAGGGGAAGAAGGGGAGGGGAAGAGGGAGGGGGGAAGAGGGAGGAGGGAGAGAGGGAGGGAGGGGAGGTGGTGAGTGGGGAGGGAGAGGAAGGGAGAGAGAGGGAGGGAGAGAGAGGGAGGGAGAGGGAGGGAGGGGAGGTGGTGAGTGGGGACGGAGAGGGAGGTGGGAAGGGAGGGAGAAGAGAAGAGAATGTCAGTTGTTGAGAGGGCGAGAGAGGAGGAGGGAAAGGCAGAAAGAGGAAAAAGGAAAGGAGGAGGGCGGGAGAAAGGGAGTAGAATAGGGAGGCGAGAGAAGGAGGGTGACCCTCTCCCAATCCCTTCCCTCCTTCTCCATCTCCATCTCCAGCCTTCCCATCCCTCTCTCTCCTCACCCTCCATCCTCTTTCCACTCCTCAATCCTCCCCTTCTCAGGCCCTCCTTTCAAACATTTCTCCCTCACTGCAGTAACCAGGGGTTCAGAGTCAGAAAACAGCCACACTCCCCTTCCTCAGTTTGTACACCACAGCTCTAACCACCATCTGCACTCTCTCTCCCCCTCCCCCTCCCTCTCCTTTTGCCCATCTCTTTCCCACCTACCTCCTCCTCTCCTACCCCCTCGCCCCCCTCACTCTCCCCACCTCTCTCTCCTTTCCCTCTCCTTTTGCCCCTCTCTTCCTCCCAACTTCCCTCCCTCCCTCCCCTCCCTCCCCCTCTCCTCCCCTCACCCCCCACCCTTCCCACCTCTCCCTCCTCTCCCCCTCTCCCTCTCCTTTTGCCCCCTCTTTCCCACCTCCCTCCCCTACCTACCCCTCGCCCCCTCACTCTCCCCACCTCTCTCTCCTCTCCCTCTCCCTCTCTTTCCCACCTCACTCCCCTCCCTCCCTTCCCTCTCTCCTACGCCCTCACCCCCTCACTGTCCCCACCTCTCTCTCCTCTCCCCCTCCCTCTCCTTTTGCCCCTCTCTTTCCCCCTCACTCCCCACCCTCCCTCCCCTCTCTCCTACCCCCTCACCCCCCCCACTCTCCCCACCTCTCTCTCCTCTCCCTCTCTCCCTCTCCATCCGCACAGGCGACATCTTCGAAAGTTTTACCGACCACCCGCCCCTCATCCTGCCATCCTCGGGCTTTCGTCTGTCCCTCTCAGAGCCACTGCCCAACGACGATCTTCATGGGCAACTCCAGCACCTCCGCACCTTCCTGTGGAAACGGGCCAAAGAGGCCCTCCCCGCCAACCAACGGCCCCCCTTCTGAGGGGGCACCCCCCTCCTCCCTTGTCACCCCCGTAAGCCAGTCTCCACTGAGCACCCCCATCCCGCACTCTGTCTCCACCACCCCACGACACCCACCACACCATTCCCTCTGCTGCATCTTCCTGATCCCGGCGAAGCAGGGGGAAGGAGATCTGGAGCAACTCTGGAAAATGTTGCCCCTCCCTGACTGAATGAAAGGGATCCCTTTCCCCACCCTGATTGTTAAAATGTGAGTTCTCCCTCCCACCAGGTCTGTGGGTTTACCATGGCAGAGGACTTCCCCTCCATAGCCCAACTTAGGTAGTCTCTCACACTGTGTGTGTGTGTATGCGCGTGTGTGTCCATGTGTGTGTCCGTGTGTATGTGTATATGTGCCTGTATGTGTTTGAGTGTGTGCACGGGCGTGTTTCCGTCTGTGTGTGAGTGCGTGTGTGTCTATGTCAGCATGTCTGTGTGTGCATATGTGTATATGAATGAGTGTGTGAGTGTGAGAGAGAATGTGTGTCTGTGTGTGTGAGTAAGTGTGTGTTTGAGTGTGTGGTGTGTTTCTGTCTGTGTTTGTGAGTGTGTGTGTGTAGCTGTGTGTGTTTGAATGTGTGTGGTTGTGTTTCTGCCTGTGTGTGCATATATGTATGTGTGTGTGTGTGTGTGTGTGTGTATCCATGAGTGTGTGTTTGTCTGTGAGTGTGTTTCTGTGTGTCTGTGAGTGTGCTTCTGTGTGTGTGAATGAGTGTGACTGTGTGTGTATGTATGTGTATATGAGTGAGTGTGTGAATGTGTGTGTATGAGTGTGTGTGTCTGTCTCGGAATGTGAGACTGTGAGATGTATGTATGTCTGTCACTCACTCACACACACACTCACACTCTCTCTCTGCCCCCTGCCCCCTGCCCCCCGAGTTGAGACTCACCACCAGAGGCCCTTCCTCTCCACTCCCAAACCCCTCCAATCGTACAGCCTTCCCCGGGCACCCCTCCCCACCAGAACCTGGGGAGAGTCCACAGTGTGTTCGTATTCTGGCAATGCCTCGTGAGTGAGTCTTTGTACCCCAGAACATGCCCCCTCCTCCTGGACTCAGCAGGACGCAGCAGAGCACGGGCTAGAAATGCTGACGCTGAGAGAGCTGCCGAGGAAGAATGCCGGTGGATTTGGAGAGACTCACAGAGATGTAGACTGTGAAACGATGGAATATAGAACAGCACAGGAACAGGCCCTTCATTAAATTAGTAACCAAATGGTCGACTAAACTAATCCCTTCTGCCTACTTAATGTCCATGTCCTTCCATTTTCCTTCCATTCACGTGACTGTCCAACAGTCTACAATGTGTTTGCCTCTATCACCACCCCAGGCAGCTCCATTACCTGTGTAAAACTTGCCCCACACATCCCCTTTGAACTTACCCCCCCACCTTAAATGCATGCCCTCTGGTATTAGATATTTCCACCCTGGGGAGAAAAGATACTGGCTGTCTTTATGTATATTTAAGGCAGAGGTTGATGTATTCTTAACAAAGAGACACGGAGAGGGAATATGGATCAGCCTTAATGAAATGGCAGAGCAGACTCAATGGGCAAAAAACCTAATTCTGCTCCTGTATCTTATGGTCTACTCTTATCTGTGCCTCTTGTTATCTTAGAAACCTCTGTCAGGTCTCCCCTCAGCCTCTGTCACTCCAGAGAAAACAACCCAGGTTTGTCCACCCTCTCCGTGTAGCTCACACCCTCTAATCCGGGCAGCACCTAGTGAACCTGCTGCACCCTGTCCACAACCCTTCCTGTAACAGGGAGACCAGAACTGCACACAATACTCCGAGTGGTTTGACCAGAGTTTTATACAGCTGCAATGTAACTTCCCTCTCTACTCTTTCCTTATCGCCCTCTCTACTTGTGGGCTGTGGACTCAAGATGCCTCTGTACATCAACACTGTTAAGGGTCCGGCCATTAACTCTGTCCTGTCCCTTTACGTTTCACCTCCCAAAGGGCAACACCTCAAACTCGTCTGGAGTGCAATGATACCAAACTCGTGTCTTATAATAGGAAGGTTGATTGGAAGTGAAGCAGCCTTCTCATTAAATTCACCAGTTTGCATTCTCAATAAAGGTTTATGACATGGAGTGGTCAATGTCCTTCTGTCTCAAAATCATGATGGAAGGGGGAAGGTATGTGAGTGGTATTTAAATAGCTGAGGAGAACTTGAGACTCCCACCCCCTCTAAAAAACAGCAAACAAAGGTGGGGAGCAATCCTGGCAAGGCAAGGCATAGTCGGGGGAGTGGTGAGAGGGACTAGAATAGACAGGAGGGGTGGAGCGGCTCTCATGGGCATTAGTCTGAGGGGAAGATGGAGGATTTGGATGGAGACAGGGGTGGAAAGGGAGGTGTACATGTGAGTCCTGTGGCAATGGGTGTGAGGAGGGAGAGAAAACCAATTAAAGACAGACACACCACCAAAATGACAAGTGGGTGCCAGTGTTGCCGAGTGCATTTATGTGAAAAAGTGTACTCTTTACTTCAGTTTAACTGCTCCAACCAGTACTGCCAAAATGCGTTTTGCTGATATCATGAAAGGAATGCCAGAGCATTTAGAACCACAAACATTATTGGTTGCAGATGCTTTAGACTTCAGTAATGGAATCATAAGGAAGTGAGTCCATTTCACCACATATGGCTGAACTGAACCAATTGTCTGAGCATTGTCATTTCAGTGATGGGCTTAGTGACGCACTGAGAGGTCATATAGTTTGTGGAATCTTACAAGAAACATTCACAATTGACCCCTAACTGAAGCACAACTCATATTTAAAAAGAGCAGTTGAAATTTCTGTATCAATGGAAACAGCCGACAGAGACGTGATTGAGTTGCCGTCAGGAATTAATAAAATTGCATTGTCTAAACAGGAGTCAGCTTGGCCAAACACATTTTATTAATGTTGTGGCTCACATCCACCAGACCAACGCGTGAAACTTGTCGAAAGTATTACAGAGTAGGACGCACACAAAGAGCATGTTAGGCAGACAAAATAAGTGGACTGCACAGGGAAGAGAAGAAGATAAAAAGTCGAGCTGCAGTTTCCAAAAGAGTCTAACCTGCTGTTGATGATAAATCTGATAATGATGGTAATGACAGGACTGGGAAGCCTGAGATTTACACTGTGAAAATGAACATGTGACAACCACTATGGCTCACACCAGAAGTGAATGGTAAATTAATTCAAATGGAATTGGCTCACTGTTTCAGTCACTCCACAAAATGAGCTTGAATGGCATTTCAGAAGTACTGAACAGAAGCCTGTGATATCCAATTTAGAACTTAGACTAGAGAAAAGATCATTCCTGTTGGGAATGACATTTGTGACAGTGAAATACAACCAACAAGCCACACGAGGCTCGTATGTAGTAAAAACAGGAGCACCAGCATTGTGGGGCTGTGATTGGCTGAGACAAATGCAACTCAATTGGCCACATCCCCTGCATTAGAGTGAATTTAGAAAGGTGCTGGATGATACCTCCATCGTGGCTATCCCTCGAGGTCTGTTCTGTTGATCTATTTATGGGCTCTCAAGTGGCTTATGAGTCCAATGCATATCACAGCAGTTTTAAAGAATGGCTTTGGAAAACTCAAACATAGCAAGGGTAAAATAGTGTTAAATGAAAATGCCATACCTAAGTTTAACAAAGCCCATCCAGTTCTTTAAACCATCCACGATAAAGTAGCCAGTGAGCTAGATTGCATGGAGGCTGAAGGAATTCTTTCCAAGGTTGGCTGAGTGGAGCCCATTGGCAATGCTAATGTTTCCAGTAGCCAAGAAGAATGGGTCTGTCAGGATCTGTGGTGATTTTAAGGTCACCATCAACCCAGTACTGAAAGTAGATCAATACCCTCTGCCCAGGATAGGGGATATTTTTGCAAATCTTTCTGGAGGGAGATACTTCAGCAAAATGGACTTCACTGAGGCCAACCTGCAGATGGAGAAAGAGGAAGAGTCCTGCTTCTCACCACTAATACTCACAAGGAGCTTCATTGCTACAATAGGCTTGTTCTTGGAGTAGCATCTGTACCTGAATCTGGCAGAAAGCTATGGGCCTTGATGACGTCATTGTTACCAACGAGGATGACAAGGGACATCTCCAAAATCTCAAAATAGTGTTAAAAAGATTAGAAGGTTATGGGTTCAGAACACAATGCCACAAGTGTGAATCCTTTAAATCAAACATCGGTTACTGTGGTCACACCATTGACACACAAGAATTATGCAAGTGTGCTGAGAAAATTCAAGCAATGGTGGATGCCCCAAGGCCAAAGAGCGTGTCACAGTTGTGGTCCTTTCTAGGATTTGCCAATTGATATAACAGGTTCCTGGCTACTGTGCTTCTCCCCTTAAACCCATTACTACAGTTCGGGAAAAAATGGCAATGGACAAAGCAGTGTGAGTTGGCTTTCCAAAGGGCAAAGGAAATGGTGACATCAGACACTTTACTCACACATTATGATCCACATTGTGCAGTGAAGCTTGTCTGTATGCCTCACCTTATGGTGTAGGTGCAATCGTGTCACGTTATAAGTGATGGAAATGAATGCCCCAAAGCCACTTACCGCTGCAGAGAAAAATTATGCACAGATTGACAGAGAGGCCTTGAGTCTGGTTTGGGTTGTAAAACATCTCATGCAGTAATTGAATGGGAGAGAGTTCACCCTCATTACCACTTCCGACCACTAACAGCAGTAGCACGAATGCAGGGGTGGGCTCTGTTTCTTGTACGACACAATTACAAGATCAAATTCAAGAGGACAACTCATCATGGAAATGCTACGGGTTGTCCCATTTCCCTTTGGAAAAGAAAATACCTGAAAAATTTACAAAAGAGAATACTCCTCTAAGGCAAATCAAAGTCTCTCTATTATGGCACAGAGGATCCGAAGAGAAACCAGAAAAGACCCGAGACGGTCTCAGGTCTATACGGCCACCTCAGATGGCTGGAATGTGCAACAGAAACTCCAGTTCCTCCATTTTTACCAGCGTCGGGCTGAACTTCCCCTTGACTGTGATTGCCTTATGTGGGGATTGAGAGCGTTGTCGTACCAGTCAAGCTGAGAGCCAAAGTGTTGGAGGAGCTACATGCCAGTCATCTAGGTGTGGTCAACATGGAAGCATTAGCTCAAAGCTCTGTCTGCAGGTCTGGGATCAGAAATTTGAAAGGTTTGCTATGCATTGTTTGGGATGCCAACAGATTCAAAAGAAATGTTCCTATATCTAATGGTCCAGAGCTGTCAGGAGTTCCACTTCCTGGAACCTGAGAGTAAACACCTCCAATCACCATGGAGAAGGCCCCAGAAACTGAGGTTCTTCCACAGCCACAAGTCTCACCTGGCAAGCAGAGAGAAACCCTCTTCACTCCACCACTTGTCAAGAAAAATGTTTTCTCACAAGAGTAAGAAATCCTCCATGGTGATTAACTATTTAGCCCCAAATGGACAATTTAAAATTTCCGATGCTGTGGATGTCTATACAGTACTTGTGTTTTATACTATACTGTGCAGATAGTTGAGATAATTCTCTAGTGAGTTGGAGTGTATAGCTAAACAGGGAAGAGTGTTGTGTATTTAATATTTCAGCAGTATTTCAGTAACTTTTAATATATTGTTTAAGCATTCTTTGCTTACATAATTAATTACAGTTATATATAAAAGTGCAGGAATGCATATATTATCACACCACCACGTCATTTGTGAGTGCCTCACTGAAGCATATTCTTGTGCGCACACACACACACACACACAGTTTATTGGAAAAATTAATTCAATTCATTTCAAGGTGGAAACTTCAAGTTCTGAGGCATCAACATGTCAGAGGATTGAACACATTGACAGAATCACGAAGAATCAGCAGCTCTACTTCATGAGGAGCTTGAGGAGACTGGTAAGTCATCGAAAACTCCAGCAAATTTCTACCGATGTACAGTGGAGAGCATTAGAACTGGTTGCGTCTCTGGCTGGTCAGGAGATTGCAAGAGGCGCAGAGGGTTGTAAACTCAACCAGTTTCATTATGGGCACAAACATCCCCACCATCGAGGACATCTCTACATTAAGGACCCTCACAATCAGGACATACCCTCTCCCCTTGCTACGATCAGGGGCAAGGCAGGGGGAGAGGGGAGGAGGGGCAAGAGAGTGAGAAATATGGGAGAGCGAAGAGAAGGGGAGAGTGATGGGGGTGTGGAGAGAGATAAGTGAAATAGAGTGGAGATAGGGGAGGGGGAAGAGCAGGGGAGGGAAGATAGAGGAAGGAGAGAGGGTACAGAGATGGAGAGAGTAGGGGAGACAGTGTGGGAGAGAATGGAAGGAGAAGGGGAAGGGGAAGAAGAGGGGAGAAGGGGAGGAAGAGGTGGAAGAGTGGGCAGAAGAGAGAGGGGGAGTTGGGGACAGAGAGGGGAGTGGGGAATAGAGCAGGGGTAGGCTGGTAAAGAGAGGGCAAAAGAGGGACAGAGAGAGAAGAGAGAGATGGAGGGGGTAGAGAGAGGGATGGACAGTGGGGGAAGAGAGAGAGAGAGAAAGAGATGGAGTGTGTGGATAGAGTGAGAGCGGTGGCAAGTAGGGGGTGGAGAGAGACATGGAAACTTGTGGTAGAGAGAGAGATGGAGAGTGGGGCAGAGAGAGAGGTAGATGGTGGGGTAGAGAGAGAGATGGAGATTGTGGGTAGGAAGAGAGATGGAGATTGTGGGTAGGAAGAGAGATGGATAGTGGGTGTAGACAGATAGATGGAGAATGGGAGTAGAGAGAGATGGAGATCGAGGGTAGGGAGAGAGATGGAGACTGGGGAAGAGAGAGAGATGGAGAGTGGGGGCAGAGAGAGAGATTGAGAGTGGGGGCAGAGAGAGAGGTGGCGAGTGGGGGCAGTGGGAGAATTGGAGACCGGTGGTAGAGAGAGAGATGGAGAGGGGGGTTAGAGAGATGGAACGTGGGGATAAAGTGAGAGAGGTGGAGAGAGTGGGGGCAGAGAGAGAGATGGACAGTGGGGGAAGAGAGAGAGATGGGCAGTGGGGGTAGAGAGAGAGATGGACAGTGGGGGAAGAGAGAGAGATGGACAGTGGGGGGTAGAGAGAGAGAGAAGAGATGGAGTGTGTGGATAGAGTGAGAGAGGTGGCGAGTGGGGGGTGGAGAGAGACATGGAGAGTTGGGGTAGAGAGAGAGATGGACAGTGGGGGAACAGAGAGAGATGGAGAGTGGGGGAAGAGAGAGAGATGGAGAGTGGGGGTAGAGAGAGAGAGAGATGGACAGTGGGGGAAGAGAGAGATGGAGAGTGGAGGTAGAGAGAGAGAGAAAGAGGTGGAGACGAGGTGGAGAGAGAGATGGAGAGTGGGGAAGAGAGAGAGAGATGGAGATTGTGGGTAGGAGAGAGATGGATAGTGAGTGTAGAGAGAGAGATGGAGATTGTGGGTAGGGAGAGAGATGGATAGTGGGTGTAGAGAGAGAGATGGAGAGTGGAGGTAGAGAGAGAGATGGAGAGTGGGAGTAGAGAGAGAGATGGACAGTGGGGTTAGAGAGAGAGATGGAGAGTGGGGGTAGAGAGAGAGAGAGAAAGAGATGGAGTGTGTGGATAGAGCAAGAGAGGTGGCGAGTGGGGGGTGGAGAGAGACATGGAAACTTGTGGTAGAGAGAGATGGAGAGTGGGGGCAGAGAGAGAGGTAGATAGTGGAGGGTAGAGAGAGATGGAGATTGTGGGTAGGGAGAGAGATGGATAGTGGGTGTAGACAGATAGATGGAGAATGGGAGTAGAGAGAGATGGAGATCAAGGGTAGGGAGAGAGATGGAGACTGGGGAAGAGAGAGATGGTGAGTGGGGTTAGAGAGAGAGAGAGATGGACAGTGGGGGAAGAGAGAGATGGAGAGTGGAGGTAGAGAGAGAGAAAGAGGTGGAGATGGGGTGGAGAGAGAGATGGAGAGTAGGGTAGAGGAAGAAATGGAGAGTGGGATAGAGAGAGGTAGAGAGTGGGATAGAGAGAGAGAGAGGTGGAGAGTGGGGGTGGAGAGAGAGATGGAATGTGGGGGTAACGTGAGAGAGATGGAGATTGTGGGTAGGAAGAGAGAGATGGATAGAGGGTGCAGACAGATAGATGGAGAGTGAGGGTAAAGAGAGAGAAAGTTGGAGAGTGGAGGTAGAGAGAGAGAGAGAGAGAGAAAGAAGTGGAGACTGGGCGTGGAGAGAGAGATGGAGATTCAGGGTAGAGAGAGAGATGGACAGTGGGGGTAGAGAGAGAGATGGACAGTGGGGGTAGAGAGAGATGGACAGTGGGAGAAGAGAGAGAGATGGAACGTGGGGGTAGAGAGAGAGATGGAGAATGGGGGAAGAGAGATGGACAGTGGGGGTAGAGAGAGAGATGGACAGTGGGGGAAGAGAGAGATGTACAGTGGGGGTAGAGAGAGAGATGGAGAGTGGGGGTAGAGAGAGAGAGATGGACAGTGGGGGTAGAGAGAGATGGAGAGTAGGGGCAGAGAGAGAGAGAGATGGAGAGTGGGGGTAGAGAGAGAGAGATGGAGAGTGGGGGTAGAGAGAGAGAGAAAGTTGGAGAGTGGAGGTAGAGAGAGAGAGAGAGAGAGAGAGAGAGAAAGAAGTGGAGACTGGGCGTGGAGAGAGAGATGGAGAGTCGGGTAGAGAGAGAGAGATGGAGAGTGGGGGAAGAGAGAGAGATGGAGAGTGGGGGTAGAGAGAGAGAGAAAGAGGTGGAGACGGGGTGGAGAGAGAGATGGAGAGTAGGGTAGAGGAAGAAATGGAGAGTGGGATAGAGAGAGGTAGAGAGTGGGGTAGAGAGAGAGAGGTGGAGATTGGGGGTGGAGAGAGAGATGGAATGTGAGGGTAACGTGAGAGAGATGGATAGTGGGTGCAGACAGATAGATGGAGAGTGAGGGTAGAGAGAGAGAAAGTTGGAGAGTGGAGGTAGAGAGAGAGAGAAAGAAGTGGAGACTGGGTGTGGAGAGAGAGAGATGGAGATTCAGGGTAGAGAGAGAGATGGCGAGTGGGGGAAGAGAGAGAGATGGACAGTGGGGGTAGAGAGAGAGATGGAACATGGGGGTAGAGAGAGAGATGGAGAGTGGGGATAGAGAGAGAGAGATGGACAGTGGGGGAAGAGAGAGATGGACAGTGGGGGTAGAGAGAGAGAGATGGAGAGTGCGGGTAGAGAGAGAAAGTTGGAGAGTGGAGGTAGAGAGAGAGAGAGAAAGAAGTGGAGACTGGGCGTGGAGAGAGAGATGGAGAGTCGGGTAGAGAGAGAGAGAGATGGAGAGTGGGGGTAGAGAGAGATGGAGAGTGGGAGTAGAGAGAGAGATGGAATGTGGGGGTAGAGAGAGATGGAGAGTGGGAATAGAGAGAGAGATGGAGAGTGGGGGTAGAGAGAGAGAGATGGAACGTGGGGGTAACGTGAGAGAGGTGGAGAGAGTGGGGTGGAGAGAGAGAGATGGAGATTGGGGTGGAGAGAGGGATGGAGAGTGGGGGTACACAGAGAGATGGAGAGTGGGGGCAGTGGGAGAAATGGAGTGGGGTAGAGAGAGATGGAAAGTAGTGGTTGAGAGAGAAATGGAGAGTGGTGGCAGAGAGAGAGATGGACAATGGGGGTAGAGAGAGAGATGGACAGTGGGGGTAGAGAGAGATGGACAGTGGGGGAAGAGAGAGAGATGGACAATGGGGGGTAGAGAGAGAGATGGACAGTGGGGGAAGAGAGAGAGATAGAGTGGGGTAGAGAGAGATGGAGATGTGGTTAGAGAGAGATATGGAGAGTGGGGGTAGAGAGAGAGAGAGATGGAGAGTGGGGTTAGAGAGAGATGGAGATTGAAGGTAGGGAGAGAGATGGAGAGTTGGGGTAAATTGCCAGGTGGTAAATTGTATTAGACATTGGCTCAATGGAAGAAGCCAAAGAGTGGTAGTAGAGAATTGCTTCTCCGAGTGGAGGCCTGTGACTAGTGGTGTGCCACAGAGATCAGTGCTGAGTCCATTGTTATTTGTCATCTATATCAATGATCTGGATGATAATGTGGTAAATTGGATCAGCAAATTTGCTGATGATACAAAGATTGGAGGTGTAGTAGACAGTGAGGAAGGTTTTCAGAGCCTGCAGAGGGACTTGGACCAGCTGGAAAAATGGGCTGAAAAATGGCAAATGGAGTTTAATACTGACAAGTGTGAGGTATTGCACGTTGGAAGGACAAACCAACGTAGAACATACAGGGTTAATGGTAAGGCACTGAGGAGTGCAGTAGAACAGAGGAATCTAGGAATACAGATACAAATTCCCTAAAAGTGGCGTCACAAGTAGATAGGGTCGTAAAGAGAGCTTTTGGTACATTGGCCTTTATAAATCGAAGTATTGAGTATAAGAGCTGGAATGTTATGATGAGGTTGTATAAGGCATTGGTGTGGCCGAATCTGGGGAATTGTGTTCAGTTTTGGTCACCAAATTACAGGAAGGATATAAATAAGATTGAAAGAGTGCAGAGAAGGTTTACAACGATGTTGCCGGGACTTGAGAAACTCAGTTACAGAGAAAGGTTGAATAGGTTAGGACTTTATTCCCTGGAGCATAGAAGAATGAGGGGAGATTTGATAGAGGTATATAAAATTATGATGGGTATAGATAGAGTGAATGCAAGCAGGCTTTTTCCACTGAGGCAAGGGGAGAAAAAAACCAGAGGTCATGGGTTAAGGGTGAGGGGGGAAAGTTTAAAGGGAACATTAGGGGGTGTTCTTCACACAGAGAGTGGTGGGAGTATGGAATGAGCTGCCAGATGAGGTGGTAAATGAGGGTTCTTTATTAACATTTAAGAATAAATTGGACAGATACAGGGATGGGAGGTGTATAGAGGGATATGGTCCTTGTGCAGGTCAGTGGGACTAGGCAGAAAATGGTTCGGTACAGCCAAGAAGGGACAAAAGGTCTGTTTCTGTGCTGTAGTTTTTCTATGGTTTCTATGGGTAGAGAGAGAGATGGAGAGTGGGGGTAGACAAAGAATGGAGATTGTGGTTAGAGAGAGAGTTGGAGAGTTGGGGTGGAGAGAGAGGGAAGAGAGAGTAGGGGGCAGAGAAAGTGATGGAAGAGAGGGGGAGGGAGAGTGAGGGTGAGAGGGAGGAAAAATGTCCCTTTAAGCCTCGGACCACAGATTAACAATTTGCCATTGTCCCTACACTGAATAAACAGTCCCAGCCCAGACTGCCAGGACGTCCCGATCTCAACACCCATGCAAGAAGCTGTGAAGTGATTGTCGACAGTGCCGCCATCCCAATCTGTCATCGTGGGCCCATTAGTGCGAGCTGGTGGCTCTGAGATTTCCTCTCCAAGCCTGGGAAATTGGAGGCACTCTCCTCAGAGCAGCGGAGTGCCGGGGACAGAATGTGTGTGTGTGTGGGGGGCGGGGGAGAGAGAGAGAGAGAGAGTGTGTGTGAGAGAGTGTGTATGACAGTGAGTGTATGTGAGAGTGTGTCTGAGAGAGTGTGTATGACAGTGAGTGTATGTGAGAGACTGTGTGTGAGAGAGTGTATGACAGTGAGTGTATGTGAGAGAGTGTTATGACAGTGAGTGTATGGGAGAGACTGTGTATGACAGTGAGTGTATGTGAGAGTGTGTGTGTGAGAGAGAGTGTGCGCACACAGGTGAGAGATTGTGCACACGCATATGAGTGAAAGTGAGAAAGAAAGAGATGGTTCCCAGAAAGACCGTACATGTAATATTGTGAGCAATTTTGGGCAGGTATCTGAGAAAAGATGTGCAGGCATTGGAGAGGGTCCAGCTGGGTTTCATGAGAATGATTCCAGGTATGAAAGGGTTAATGTGGGAGGAGTCCTTGATAGCTCTGGGCTTGTACTCACTGGAGTTTCGAAAAATAAAGGGGGATCTCATTGAAACCCGTGACGTGTGAATCTGTGGAATTCATTGGCACAGACGTCTATGGATGCGAAGTCATTGCGTATATTTAAAGTGGACGTTGCTAGGCTCTTGATTAGGCAGGGTGTCAAAGGTTACAGAGAAAAGGCAGGAGACTGAGTTAAGAGGGATAATAAATGGTGGAGAAAACTTGATGGGCTGAATGGCCAAATTCTGCTCCTATATCTTGTGGTAGACAGGGCAGCGAAGAAGATTTTTGCCATACTGACGTTCATCAGTCAGAGCACTGAGAACAGGAGTTGGGACGTTATGTTACAGTTGTACAAGATGTTGGTGAGGCTGCACTTGGAGTATTGTGTTCAGTTCTGGTCGCCCTGCTGTAGGACAGATGCCAACTGAGCTGGAAAAGGTGCAGAGGAGATTTACAAGGATGTAACCGGGTCTCGGGGACTGAGGTATGGAGAGAGGTTGGACAGGTTGGAACCTTATTCCTTTGAGTGTAGGAGATCTTATAGAGGTGTACAAAACAATGTACAGTTCTGGTCACCGAATTATAGGAAAAATGTCAATAAAATTGAGAGAGTACAGAGGAGATTTACTAAAATGTTGCCTGGGTTTCATCACCTAAGTTACAGAGAAAGGTTGAACAAGGTGGGTCTTTAGTCTTTGGAACATAGAAGGTTGAGGGGGAACTTGATAGAGGTATTTAAAATTATGAGGGGGATTGATAGAGTTGACATGGATAGGCTTTTTCCATTGAGAGTGGGGGAGATTCAAACAAGAGTACATGAGTTGAGAGCTAAAGGGCAAAAGTTGAGGGGGAACTTCTTTACTCAGAGAGTGGTAGCTGTGTGGAACGAGCTTCCAGCAGAAGTGGTTGAGGCAGGATAGATGTTATCATTTAAAGTTAAATTGGATAGATATATGGACAGGAGAGAAATGAAGGGTTATGGGCTGAGTGCAGATCGGTGGGACTAGGCGAGGGTAAGAGTTCGGTGCGGACTAGAAGGGCCGAGATGGCCTGTTTCCGTGCTGCAATTGCTTGGTTATATGGTTATAATGAGGGGCACAGATAGGGTGAATGTGCACGGACTCTTTCCCCAGGGTTGGGCAATGAAGAACTAGAGGGCAGAGGTTTAAGGTAAGTGGGAGGAGATTTAATAGGGAACTTTTTCACCTGGAGGACGGTCCGTCTGTGGAAGGAGCTGCCAGAGGAAGTGGTCGAGGCAGATGCATTAACAACATTTAAAAGGCATTTGGACAGGTACATGGACAGGAAAGATCAAACGCGGGCTGGCAGATGGGACTGGTTCAGATGAGTACCTGGGTCAGCATGAACTGGTTGGGCCAAAAGGTCTGATCCCATACTCTGGGACTCTACTAGTGGATAATTCGACTTGATCCATGAGTCTCCCTTCCCTGTGTATCTGCTCGGGGGAGAAGAGACCTCTCTGTGCATTTCATTGACTGCAGTTCACTGTCTGTTGGCAAGTCTCCATTAGGGAGAGACTGAGAGACAGATAGGGCATGAAAGAGGAGAGAAGGTGGGGAGAGAGGAGGAGAGAGATGGGGCATGAAAAAGAGGTAGAGAGAGAGAAGGAAAGAAAGAGAGAGAGACAGACAGTGCATGAAAGAGAGAGGGAGAGAGAGAAGGAAAGATAACCCATAAGATCATTAGCCCATAAGAATTAGGCCAAGCCTTTCAGCCCATCAAATCCACTCTGCCATTCTATCATGGCTGATCCCGGATCCCACTCAACCCCACACACCTGCCTTCTTGCCATATCCTTGATGCCCTGACCGATCAGGAAACTATCTTCCCCCTTAAATATACCCAAGTATTTGGCCTCCACCACAGTCTGTGGCAGAGCATCCCACAGATTTAGTACTCTCTGCTAAAAAAAAATTCCTCCTTACCTCTTTTCTATAAGGTCACTCCACAATTTTGAGGCTGTGCCCTCTAGTTCTGGATACTCCCACCATAGGAAACATCCTCTCCACATCCACCTTATCTTGTCCATTCAACATTCGATAGGTTTCAATTAGATCCCCACGCATTCTTCTAAATTCCAGTGAGTACAGGCCCAAAGCTGTCAAATGCTCCTCATATGTTAACCCCTTCACTCCCAGAATCATCCTTGTGAACCTCTTCTGGACTCTGTCTAATGACAACACATGCAGACAATACTCCAAGTGCAGCCTGACTAGTGTTTTATAAGGCCTCAGCATTATCTCTTTGCTTTTACATTCTATTCCCCTTGAAATAAATACCAACATTGCATTTGCGTTCTTAACCACAGACTCAACCTGTAACTTTCTTGCATGAGGACTCCCAAGTCCCTCTGCACCTCTGATGTTCGAACCTTCTCCCCCATTTAAATAGTAGTCTGCACTATTGTCCCTTTTACCAAAATGCATTATCATACATTTCCCCACACTGTACTCCATCTGCAACTTTTTTGCCCATTTTTCCAATTTGTCTAAGTCCTGCTGCAATCACATTCCTTTCTCAGCACGACCTATCCCTCCACCTATCTTTGTATCATCCGCAAACGTTGCCACAAAGCTATAATTCCATTATCCAAATCATTGACAAACAATGTGAAAAGTAATGGTCCCAGTACTGACCCCTGAGGAACACCACTAGTCTCTGGCAGCCAACCCCCCTTTTATTCCCACGCGCAGCCTCCTGCCTGTCAGCCTTTCCACTATCCATGCCTGTAACGCCAAAGGATTTAATCTTGTCAAGCAGCCTGTGTGGCACCTTATCAAATGCCTTCTGAAAATCCAAGTCAATGACATCCACTGCCTCTCCTTTGTCCACCCTGCTTGTTACTTCCTCGAAGAACTCTAACAGATTTGTCAAACAAGATTTCCCTTTACAGAAACCATGCTGACTTTGACTTATTTAATCAGCAGTCTCCAAGTACCTCAAAACCTCACCCTTAATAATAGACTCCAACACTTTTTCAACAACTGAGGTTTGGCTAACTGTCCTATAATTTCCTTTCATTTGCCTTCCTACCTTCTTAAAGAGTGGAGTAACATTTGCAATCTTCCAGCCCTACGGGACCATGCCAGAATCAAGTGATTCTTGAAAGATCATGACTCACTCCTGCTGCCTGACACTCATGGACCTCTGGCACACTGCTAGTGTCTTCCACAGTGAAGACTGATGCAAGGTACCCATTAAGTTCATCTGCCATTATTTTTAGCCACATTACTACCTCACCAGCATCATTTTCCAGTGGTCCAATATCACCTCCCTTTAACTCTTTATATAACTGAAAAAACTGATATCCTGCTTTATATTATTGGCTAGTTTGCCCTCATATTTCATCTTTTCTCTTATAGCTCTTTCAGTTGCCTTTTGTTGGATTTTAAAAGCTTCCCAATCATCCAACTCCCACTCACCTGCTACTTCATATGACCTTTCCTTGGCTTTAATGCAGTCCTTAACTTCCTTTGTCGGCCATGGTTGCCTACACCTGCCTTTTGAGAACTTCTTCCTCTGTGGGACATATCTATCCTGCACCTGTGAACTATTCCCAGAAACTTCAGCCATCTCTGTTCTGCCAACTTCTCTGCCCGTGTCCTGCTCCAGTCTACCTGGGCAAGCCTCTGTAATTCCCTTTATTCCATTGAGATACAGATACATACGTCTTGTGCTTCTCCCTCCCAAAATGCAGTATGAATTCAATCATATTCTGATCACTGTCTCCCAAGGGTTCCTTTACATTAAGCTCCCTATTAAGATCTGGGTTATTAGATTAGATTCAACTTTATTATCATTGTGTCAAGTATAAATACAAAGCCAATGAAATGCAGTTAGCATCTGACCAGAAGTGCAAAGAATAGTGTTATTTACAAAATAACTGCGAATAAAAAGTAAGTGCTACAGCACGCAAATATAAAAGTACTGAGACAGTCCAATATGGGTGCAATACTGCTTAGCGCTGTGATGTGAGGTTCAGCTGGGTCACAGCCTCAGGGGAGAAGCTCTTCCTGTGCCTGCTGGTGTGGGAGGGGAGACTCCTGTAGCGCCTACCGGATGGGAGGCACTACAGTATCCAATCTAATCTACAATATCCAATCTAAGATAGCCTTTTCCCAAGTAGGCTCAACCACAAGCTGCTCTATAAAGCCATCTCATAGGCATTCAACAAATTCCCTCTCTTGTGATCCAACACCAACCTGATTTTCCCAATTCCCCATGCATACTGAAGTCCCCCATTACAATTGTGTCATTACCCTTATTACATACCTTTTCCAGTTCCCTTTGCAATCTCAACCACATGTCTTGGCAGCTATTTGGAGGCCTATATATGATTCCTAACATGATTTTTACTCTCACAGTTTCTTAACTCTACCCACAAAGATTAAACATTCTCTGACCCTATGTCACCTCTTTCCACAGATGTAATTCCATCTCTTACCAACAGACCCACACCACTGCCTGTTCAGTTTAAACCACTCCCAACAGCCCTAGTAAATCTGCCCACAAGAATATTGGTTCCCCTCAGATTCAAGTGCAACCTGTCCCTTTTTGTACAGGTCCCACCTGCTCCAGAAGAGGTCCCAAATATCCAGAAATCTGAATCCCTGCCACCTGCTCCAATTCTTCAGCCACACATTTCTCTGCCACCTCATTCTATTCCTATCCTCGCTGTCGCGTGACACAGGCAGTAATCCCGAGATTACTACCTTTGAGGTCCTGTCTCTCAGCTTCCTTCCTAACTCCCTGTATTCTTTTTTTCAGGACCTCCTCCCCCTTATATCTATGTCGTTGGTGCCAATATGTACCACAACTTCTGGCTGCTCACCCTCCCTTTTCAGAATATTGTGGTCACGTTCAGAAACATCACAAACCCTGGCACCTGGGAGGCAAACTACCATCTGTGCTTCCTTTTCACACCCACAGAATTGCCTATCTGTCCCCTGAGTGTCCCCTGTTACTACTGCCTTCCTCTTCCGTTCCCTACCCTTCTGAAAACGTGACACACAAACTCCTTAACTCTTCATAAAGCTGAACAACAGGGCCATCCAACCCAGCTTGTTGAACACAAAATTGTTGGTTTAACACAGCCAGTGTGAGCAGCTACAAAATACTACTCATTATATAACTGAAAATATACAATCTCTCAAACTGTGCACACATCTCCTGTCCTGGGACCAGAACTTCGCAAATTAAACTGGCAGTTCACATTTCCCAGTTCGTAGACTGAAAGATTGGGAATAAAACATGAAATAACTTGAGCAAAGTCTTTAACTGGTATAAAAGTAGTCCACACTCCCCCTCATCCCACCCTTACCAGCCGGCAGGCCGGGAGGTTAGGAATGGTAGTGTCAGTACAATACCGTTCCCTCTAAGTGGCGTGGCAGCACAGTAACACAAACGCTCCCGCACACATAGCATTTGTTGCCACACAGCTTGGAATTGGATGCAGCTAGAAAAGATTTACGAAATGTGAAATATTTTCTTTGTTGTACTCTTCAATTAATAAATAAAATCAGAAGTGTGTGATATTTTCATTTTCATTCTAAATATTCATATTCACAGTTTTTGAACCCTGTAAAAAGTTCCTGTTCAGAGCAATAGTTGGTCTGCACAGCTGGAAAAAATAGGGGGAACATTGACCTTGATCTTTGAATTAATTATCCTTTCCCAACAGGTAGACTGAGTGAGAAAAAAATGAAAGGCTTGAATAGAAAGAAACAAATGTAAAATATTTAATTGCACCTAACAACATAGTAACATAAGACCATAAGACGAGGGACAGAATTAGGCCATTCGGCCCATGGAGACTGCTTCTTTAACTACGCATAAAACTGGTCCATTCGTCACCTTGTAGACCGCACAGACATTCCCTTCTCTTCGCCGTGGCGCTCCCTCACCCATCCCACCTCATTCACTGCCCCCGCTCCCGCTCCACCAGGGAGACGAGACTCATCTGGCGTCGGCGGGCGGCTGCGGGGCGGGGGGCGCAGCCGGCCAGGAGAGCCAGGAAGGCGATGGTGAGGAGGGCGACGCCGATGGTAGCGAGGGTCGAAGGCCACGGGTGGTGGGACAGTCCCAGCGCCAGGGAAGGTGCCCCAGACAGGAGGGCTAAGAGGGCCAGGCACAGAAGGCAGCTGCGACAGGAGAGGGCGCCCCGCCCAGCTGCTTCCACCACGGACTCAAACGGGGATGGTGCAAAGATGGGCGGAGGGCGATGGTCCGGTTCCAAAGGAGGTTCCATTCGGCTGCCGCAGGGATCCCACTCCGGGAACCTGTAGGCGGAGAGACCAGGGCAAATGACAAACAGAGTCCCTGAGAGAGGAGGGGGAGAAGGGGAGAGATGTAAGACAGGGTCCCCGAGAGAGAGGGAGAACGGGGGGAAGGGGAGAGATTTAAGAAAGGGTCCCGGGGGGGCGGGGGAGGGAAGAAATGTAAGACAGAGTCCTGGAGGGGTGGGGGGGAGAAGGGAAGAGATGTAAGACAGGGTCCCGGAGAGAGGGGGAAGAACGGGGAGAAGGGGAGAGATTTAAGACAGGGTCCTGGAGAGAGGGGGAAAACGGGCAGAAGGGGAGAGATGTAAGACAGGGTCCCAGAGAGAGGGGGAAGAACGGGGGGAAGGGGAGAGATGTAAGGCAGGGTCCTGGAGAGAGGGGGAAGAATGGGGGGAAGGGGAGAGATTTAAGACAGGGTCCTGGAGAAAGGGGGAAGAATGGGGGGAAGGGGAGAGATTTAAGACAGGGTCCTGGAGAGGGGGGGAAATGAGGAGAAGCAGAGGGGGAGAGGTGAAGGGGTAGTGGTGGAAGAGGGGGAAAGAGAGATGGGGAAGAGGGAAGAGGAGAGAGAGAGACGGGATGGGGAGGGGATGGGGAAGGGGAGAGGGAGAGAGAGAGGGGGAGAGGGGGGGAGAGAGGGGGGAGAGAGAAAGGGAGAGTGGGAGAGGATAAGAGGGGGAGAAAGAGGGGGGAGAAGGGTTGGTGTATGGGGAAGGGAGAGGGGGAAGGGAGAGGGGGAAGAGGGCAAGAGAGTGAGAGGGGGAGAGGAGGGAAAGGGGAGAGGAGAGAGGGAGTAAATGAAAAAAGAGAGAGAGAGGGGAGAGAAAACGAGAGGCGTCCTATTATCAGGGGAGTGAGCACAGGTTAAGAATTACTTGCAACAGTTGTCAGGGTTCTTGAAACGTCGGTTCCTCGGTGCGCGTGTCTCTCTCTCTCTCTCTCTCTCTTCTGCGTTCGCTTCCTCTTCCCTTCGTTCCTGGCGACTCTCGTGAATCTACGTTCAAAGCTGCAAGCTGAACAGGCGGGGGAGAGTAAAGGAGGAAGGGGAACAAAGATGATTTTTACAAATCTTACAATTCAAACGTTTTCCAATATTCTGATCAAATTAAATAATTAAACACTATTCTAAAGTATTGAAAAGGGGGTTAAGTTACTCAAAAGGTTATTCCGTATTTATTCGCGAAATAGAAACACAGAAAACCTACAGCACAACACAGGTTTTCGGCCCACAAAGCTGTGCCAAACATGTCTTTACCTTAGAACTATCTAGGCTTTACCCATAGCCCTCTGTTTTTCCAAGCTCCATGTATCCATCCAGGAGTCTCTTAAAAATCCCTACTGTTTCCACCTCCACCACCGCTGCTGGCAGCCCGTTACACGCACTCACCACTCTGCGTAATGAGCACGGTGCTCCCGGTGTGGGTCAGAGCCAGGGGGATATGGAGACAGGAAATGTGCATAGTGCTCTCGGTGTGGGTCTGACCCAGGGGCATATGAAAACCAACAGCCCCCCGCCAACTCCCACAACCACCAAAAGGATTCAACGCTTCAGAATCTGATAGTTATTCAAACAATCTAAAAACTACTGAAGAGTTTTGAAAACTCAAGAGGTTACCAAAACGTGCCCCAAATCTGAACTTTTGCTGGTAACAACTGTGAGGATAGTCGTGAAGAAAGTTCCAAAAACATATGTCAAGACCTGAATACGAACCTGTTCCAAATTCGCCGATTTCCAAAGCGCAACTTTTCAGTGCCGCTTTCAAACGCAAGCTGTGGACCTAATAACTTGGACAAGTATTCCAAAACGTCTTGAAAGTTTGTCGAAGCCTTTTCCTTTGGTGGTAACTCGTCCGCTTCCGATTAAAAGACCAAACGCAATCACAGTGAACGATTGAGATCGCACAACTCAGCACCACTCGTTGACGGACAACTCCCTTTAAAGGGCAGGCACGCAGCAGTCGCCGACAGAAATTCAGCAACAGGCTGAATTAAAGGGACATTTGTTTCACCGCTGATGCCAGCCCCTCCACCTTCCCCATCTCTTCCCCGGACATTAACTATTCAAGGCAATAACTCGTCGAGTCCCAAGAAACATCAGACCTCACCCGCGACCGCTTTCCCAACTTATCCCACTTCACAGATACCCCCCCCCCCCCCCGAGAGAAGCGAATGTACACGGCGCTCCCACTGTGTGTCTGACCCAGGGGGATACGGAGACGGGAACTGTGCATGGTGCTCCTGGTCTAGGTCTCACCCAGGGGATTACGGAGATGGGAACTGTGTACGGTGCTCCTGGTGTGGGTCTGACCTGGGGGTTACGGAAATGGGAACTGTGTACGGTGCTCCCGGTGTGGATCTGACCCAGGAGGTTATGGAGATGAGTTCTGTGCACGGTGCTCCCAGAGTGTGTCTGACCCAGGGATAAGGAGACGAGAATTGTACACGGTGCTCCTGATGTGGGTCGGATCCAGGGGGCTATAGAGATGGGAACTGTGCACGCTGCTCCCATTGTGGGTCTGATCCAGGGGTAAACGGAGACGGGAACTGTGCACGATGCTCCCAGTGTATGTCTAACCCAGGGATACGGAGCCAGGAACTGTGCACGGTGTTCCCGGTGTGGGTCTGACCCGGGGTTACAGAGACGGGAACTGTGCACGGTGCTCCCGGTGTGGGTCTGACCCGGGGTTACAGAGACGGGAACTGTGCACCGTGCTCCCAGTGTGGGTCTGACCCGGGGGGTTATGGAGATGCGAACTGTGCCCGGTATTCCCTTTGTGAGTCTGACCCAGGGGTATACGGAGCTCCCAGTGTGGGTCTGACCCAGGGAGATACGAAGACGGGAACTGTGCGCGGTACTCCCGGTGTGGATCTGACCCAGGGATGCAGACACCGGAGCTGTGCACTGTCTCCCGGTTTGGGTCTGACCCAAAGTTACGGTGACGAGAACTGCACGGTTCTCCCGGTGTGGGACTGACCCAGGGGTTTATGGAGATGAGAACTGTGCACAGTGCTCCCGGTGTGGATCTGACCCAGGGAGTTACGGTGATGGAAACGGTGCACGGTGCTCCCGGTGTGGGTCTGACCCAGGAATACGGAGTCAGGAACTGTGCACGGTGCTCCCGGTGTGGGTCTGACCCAGGGATACGGAGAGGGGAACTGTGCACGGTGCTCCCGGTGTGGGTCTGACCCAGGGATACGGAGAGGGGAACTGTGCACGGTGCTCCCGGTGTGGGTCTGACCCAGGGATACGGAGAGGGGAACTGTGCACGGTGCTCCCGGTGTGGGTCTGACCCAGGGATACGGAGAGGGGAACTGTGCACGGTGCTCCCGGTGTGGGTCTGACCCAGGGATACGGAGAGGGGAACTGTGCACGGTGCTCCCGGTGTGGGTCTGTCCCAGGGATACGGAGAGGGGAACTGTGCACGGTGCTCCCGGTGTGGGTCTGTCCCAGGGATACGGAGAGGGGAACTGTGCACGGTGCTCCCGGTGCTTCATGATTTTTTTTAAATGACCAGGATGAGAAAGAGGAGGGAGTAAATTTGCTGATGACACAAAGGTTGGGGTTGTTGTGGATAGTGTGGAGGGCTGTCAGAGGTTACAGCGGGACATCGATAGGATACAAAACTGGGCTGAGAATTGGCAGATGGAGTTCAACCCAGATAATTGTGAAATGGTTAATTTTTGTAGGTCAAATATGATGACAGAATATAGTATTAATAGTAAGACTCTTGGGAGTGTGGAGGATCAGAGGGATCTTGGGGTCCGAGTCCATAGGACACTCAAAGCTGCTGCGCGGGTTGACTCTGTTAAGAAAGCATACGGTGCATTGGCCTTCATCAATCGTGGGATTGAGTTTAGGAGCCGAGAGGTAACATTGCAGTTATATAGGAGTACTGTGCTCAGTTCTGGTCACCTCACTATAGTAAGGATGTGGAAACCATAGAAAGGGTGCAGAGGAGATTTACAAGGATGTTGCCTGGATTGGGGAGCATGCCTTATGAGAATAGATTGAGTGAACTCGGCCTTTTCTCCTTGGAGCGACGGAGGATGAGAGGTGACCTGATAGAGGTGTATAAGATGATGAGAGGCATTGATCATGTGGATAGTCAGAGGCTTTTTCCCCAGGGCTGAAATGGCTAACACGAGAGGACACAGTTTTAGGGTGATTGGAAGCAGGTGCAGAGGAGATGTCAAGGGTAAGTTTTTTCACACAGAGAGTGGTGAGTGTGTGGAATGGGCTGTCAGCGACGGTGGTGGAGGCAGATACAATAGGGTCCTTTAAGAGACTCCTGGATAGGTACATGGAGCTCAGAAGAATAGAGAGCTATGGGTAACCCTAGATAATTTCTCAGGTAAGGACATGTTCGGCACAACTTTGTGGGTCGAAGGACCTGTATTGTGCTGTAGGTTTTCTATGTTCCTATGTTTATACAAACTATCACCATGTACAATCTGTTAATGGATTTGTGCCTAAATTTGCCAATGATACAAAGGTAGATAGAGGAGTGGGTAGTGTTGAGGAAACAGAGAGCCTGTTAGGTAGTTTAGGGGAATGGACAAAAAAGTGGCAAATGAAATACAATGTTGGAAAGTGTGTGCCCATCCACTTTGGTGGAAGAAATAAATGGGCAGACTATTATTTAGATGGGGAGGGAATTCAAAATGTAGAGATGCAAAGGGACTTGGGAGTCCTTGTGCAAAATACCCTAAAGGTTAACCTCTAGATTGAGTTGGTTGTGAAGAAGGCGAATGCAATGTTAGCATTCATTTCTCGAGGTTTTGACTATAAGAGCTGGGATGTGATGTTGAGTCTCTGTAAGACACTCATGAGACCACACTTGGAGTATTGTGTGCAGTTTTGGGCTCCTTATTTTAGAAAGGATATACTGACATTGGAGAGAGTTCAGAGAAGATTCACGAGAATGATTCCAGGAATGAAAGGGTTACCATATGAGAAACGTTTGGCAGCTCTTGGGCTGTATTCCCTGGAGTTCAGGAGAATGAGGGAGGGATCTCATAGAAACATTCCGAATGTTAAAAGGCCTGAACAGATTAGATATGGCAAAGTTATTTCCCATGGTAGGGGTTTCTAGGACAAGAGAACATGACTTCAGGATTGAAGGACGTCCTTTTAGAACTGAGATGCAAAGAAATTACTTTAGTCAGAGGGTGGTAAATCTGTGGAATTTGTTGCCATTAGCAGCTGTGGAGGCCAAGTCACTGAGTGTATTTAAGGCAGAGATAGATAGGTTCTTGATTAGCCAGGGCATCAAAGGGTATGGGTTGAAAGCAGAGGAGTGGGGATGACTGGAAGAATTGGATCAGCCCATGATTGAATGGCGGACCAGACTCGATGGGCTGAATGGCCTACTTATGCTCCTCTATCTTATGGTCTTATATACAAATAGTTACCATATATAAACTGTCACCATACACACCATATACAAACTATCACCATATATAACCATATACAAACCGTCACCATAAACAGCCATACACAAACCATCACTATACACCACATACAAACTACCACCATATACAACCACATACAAACCTGTCACCATATTCAAACCATCACCCAATACAGACATATACAAACCATCACTGTATACTGTCACCATATACAACCATATACCAACTGTCACCATATGCAACTATATACAAACCATTACCAAATACAGCCATATACAAACCATCATCATATACAAATGAGGAGTTGATAGAGAGGAGTTACAGGCAGGTGGTCACACCGGGGCCACGGGAGAAAGACAAGTGGGTCACAGTTAGGAGGGGGAAGGGGAAGTGTCAGGTAATAGAGAGTATCCCTGTGGCTGTGGCTGTGTCCCTTGACAATAAGTACTTCCGTTTGAGTACTGTTGGGAGGTTGGGGGGGACAACCTATCTGGGGGAAGCAACAGTGGCCGTGCCTCCAGAATAGAGTCCAGCCCTGTAGCTCAGAAGAGTAGGGAAAGGAAGAGGAGGGCAGTAGTAATAGGGGACTCAATAGTTAGGGGGTCAGATAGGCGATTCTGTGGATACAGTCAGGAGACCCAGATGGTAGTTTGCCTCCCTGGTGCCAGGTTCCGGGATGTTTCTGTTCGCGTCCAAGATATCCTGAAGTGGGAGGGTGAGGAGCCAGAGGCCATGATACATATAGGTACCAATGACATAGGTTGGAAAAGGGGAGAGGTCCTGAAAGGAGAATCTAGGGAGTTAGGAAGGGAGTTGAGAAGAAGGACCGCAAAGGTAGTAATCTCGGGATTACTGCCTGTGCCACGCGACAGTGAGAGTAGGAATGCGATGAGGTGGAGGATAAATGTGTGGCTGAGGAATTGGAGCAGGAGGCAGGGATTCAAGTTTTTGGATCATTGGGACCTCTTTTGGTGCAGGCGTGACCTACACAAAAAGGACGGGTTACACTTGAATCCTAGGGGGACTAATATCCTGGCGGGGAGATTTGTGAGGGTTACTGAGGTGACTTTAAACTAGAATGGTTGGGGGGAGGGAATCAAATTAAGGAGACTAGGAGAGGGGAGGTTGGTTCACAAATGGAGAAGGCAGGTAGGTGGTGTGGGTGGCAGTATAGGCAGGGGACAGAGATCAGGAGCACTCAGACCAAAGATGTAGGGGAAAAGGAAGAAAAAGGTAACAAAGTTGTTTGCTCCGTTAAGGATAAACAGAGAATGGGAGGTGGAAAGTTTCTAAAATGCATCTATTTTAATGCTAGGAGCATTGTAAGAAAAGTGGATGAGCTTAGAGCATGGATTGATACCTGGACATATGATGTTGTAGCTATTAGTGAAACATGGTTGCAGGAGGGGTGTGATTGGCACCTAAATATTCCAGGATTTCGTTGCTTCAAGTGTGATAGAACAGGAGGGGCAAGAGGGGGAGGTGTTGCGTTGCTTGTCAGAGAATATATAACAGCGGTGCTTTGGCAGAATAGATTAGTGCAGCGGTCCCCAACCTCCGGGCCGTAGAACATGCGCTACCGGGCCGCGAGGAAACGATATGGTTTGGCAATATGAGTCAGCTGCACCTTTCCTCATTGCAGAGATACGTTGCTTCCATTTCCAACGTATCTCTGCAATGAATGCAACGAAAACTAAATTGCGGAATAGACTGGACATAAGGAACCCCCTTCGAGTAACTCTGTCTCCAATCACCCCTCGACGGGACCGTCGTGTTGCAGGAAAACAAGCCCAGGGCTCGCACTGATTCAGCGATATTGGTGCGTTGCAATGACTTTATATGTTCATACGGGGAAAATATGTCCTGTGTGTTTAATATCCAAACGATACTTAAAATGTTATGATGCCATTAACTTATATAACTATTTAACAATTATAGCACGGAAGTAGGCGATCTCTGCCCTTCTAGTCCGTGCTGAACGCTACTCTCACCTAGTCCCACCGACCTGCACTCAGCCCATAACCCTCCATTCCTTTCCTGTCTATATACCTATCCAATTTTTCTTTAAATGATAATATCGAACCTGCCTCTACCACTTCTACTGGAAGTTCGTTCAATACTTACTTCAAGCTCCCCTGATAATTGACTCATCACTATGTTCATGCGAGGGAAATATGCGCTGTGTGTTTAATATTAAATTCGTTAGATAAACCCTTTTAGAAACGAAATTGGGTGTATTAGCTAATTATCTATATTGCGGTCGTGATTAACACCCCCCACCCCGCGAACAGAATCGCCAAAAACGAGTTGTAGAAAAAAATCGTACACGCGCCCCGTAAGTTACGCATGCGCACTGGTGCCCGCGCAAGGCTTCATGGTCATTGTAGTCTTTCTCAGGGAAGCCCAGCGTATTTGACTGCTACTCTTGTCCGTTGACAACCCTTACCCCCGCACCCCCCCCCCCCCGGGTCGGCCGGTCCGCAAGAATATTGACAATATGAAACAGGTCCGCAGTGCGAAAAAGGTTGCGGACCCCTGGATTAGTGGACTTGTCTAGGGAGGCTATTTGGGTGGAATTGAGGAATAGGAAAGGTGTTGTAACGCTTATAGGGGTGTATTATAGACCACCTAATGGGGACCGAGAACTGGAGGAGCAAATTTGTAAGGCGATAGCAGATATTTGCAGTAAGCACAAGGTTGTGATTGTGGGAGATCTTAATTTTCCACACATAGACTGGGAAGCCCATTCTGTAAAAGGGCTGGATAGTTTGGAGTTTGTCAAATGTGTGCAAGATAGTTTTTTGGAGCAATACATAGAGGTACCAACTAGAGAAGGGGCAGTGTTGGATCTCCTGTTAGGGAGTGAGATATGGCAGGTGAAGGAGGTATGTGTTGGGGAGCACTTCGGGTCCAGTGATCACAATACTATTAGTTTCAATATAATTATGGAGAAGGATAGGACTGGACCTAGGATTGAGATTGTTGATTGGAGAAAGGCTAACTTTGAAGAGATGCAAAAAGATTTAGAAGGAGTGGATTGGGACAATTTGTTTTATGGAAAGGATGTAATAGAGAAATTGAGGTCATTTAAAGGTGAAATTTTGAGGGTACAGAATCTTTATGTTCCTGTTAGGTTGAAAGGAAAAGTTAAAAGTTTGAGAGAGCCATGGTTTTCAAGGGATATTGGAAACTTGGTTCAGAAAAAGAGAGGGATCTTCAATAAATATAGGCAGCTTGGAGTTAATGAGGTGTTCGAGGAATATAAATAATGTGAAAAGAATCTTAAGAAAGAAATTAGAAAAGATAAAAGAAGATACGAGGCTGCTTTGGCAAGTAAGATGAAAATAAATCCAAAGGGTTTCTACAGTTATGTTAGTGGTAATGTGACAAGAATACACATAGATTAAGATGTTAGCTGTCCTGTGCTGGCACCAGTGGGATCAGCAGTTGGTCTGCCACCTGTCTTCAGGAGAAAGAGAGATAAGGAAAACAATGGAGCAGCATTTGGAGATGTTAATGAAGGGACGGGAGAGAGTAACGGAAGGAGAGCTGTCAAGATCGGCTCCCCCTTTGAACCCTGAACTGTTTGAAGTAATGGACAGGTGATACCCCAGCAGGGGGATAAAAAGGGACAGGTTCACTAAGGCAAGACACACACGACACCCCGAGGTAACGAGACCCTGGAAGCGGTGCGTCTCCCACAAGTCGGTGGGAAGTTTTGGACGGCTGGTCGCGGGACCAAGCCATAGACGCACAGGGTGGAAAGGCACGATTGGCGGGAACCTGGTGTGTGTCCACCCTTGCCTGGGTGCCAGGTTCACTGCAGAGAAACGATCGTATCTGGAAACGGAGGGGTCACGGTCGGTGACCTCAGATGACATCACAAAAGGCTCGCCCGAAAGCTGACTGCGAAGAATATCGAAGGTCTGTGTGGAAGCCATTTAAATATTCATTCGTTTTGCTCTCTCTCTCCTTCCCCCACACTGTCCATCTCCCACGGCAGTGATTACTGCGAACTGAACTGAATTCAATTGAACTGAACTTTGCGTCACTTTGAAACTGGTCATTTACCCCTAGACGACGATCGAGCTTCACTGATCCTGTTATCTTAATTCTGTGTACATGTGTGTTTATCATTGCTGAACTGTTGCATTTATTATCCTTTTGATTAGAGTACTGTGTTGCTTGTTTCTTTAATAAAACTTTCTTAGTTCTAGTAGTCCAGACTCCAACTGAGTGATCCATTTCTGCTGGTTTGGCAACCCAGTTACGGGGTACGTAACATAAGTGGGGTTCTCGTCCGCGATTTTGAACGCTAAATTTGGGATGGAGTAAATTGATTGGGTTAAAATTCCCGAAAGAAAGAAAAGACAAACAGCAGAAATGGAGGTTGAGGGATTTATAAAGGCGCCGACCTTGGAGGCATTAGAGGATGCCAGGAAAGCGGAATTGGTAGCTGTGGCCAAACGGTTGAATCTTGCTAAGGGGAAGTCGACAATGAGGAGAGAGGAGATACACAGAGCTATCATAGAGCACTATGTATCTAAAGGTGTGTTTCCCCAAGGGGAGCTGGAGGTGGTGTCTATTGAAAAACCTGCTGGAGACGCGGTACAGGTGCAGCTTGAAAAACTGAGACTCGAGCACGAGTTCCGGGTACGGCAGTTAGAACGCAAAGAGAAGCAGTTATAAAGGCAGGAGAGAGAGTTAGAAAGGCGGGAGAAAGAGAAACAGTTAGAAAGGCAGGAGAAAGAGAAAGAGTTAGAAAGGCAGGAGAGAGAGAGAGAGAGACAGTTGGAGCGAGAGGAGAAACAGAGGGAAAGGGAATTCGAGCTGGAGAAGTTAAAGATAAGGGCAGAGCAGGGGCCCGTGCTGAACCAAGGTGGAGGGTTCCGGGCGACCCAGGAGGTTAGGCTGGTTCCCCCATTTGACGATACCGACGTGGATCGGTACTTTCTCCATTTCGAAAAAGTTGCTACAAGTCAGGACTGGCCGAGGGATAAGTGGGCTGTTTTGCTTCAGAGTGTACTGAAAGGGAAAGCCCAACAAGCTTACTCAGCTTTGTCCGCGGAAGATGCCCAGAGGTATGAGATGGTGAAAGAGGCCATCCTCAGGATTTATGAGTTGGTCCTGGAGGCATACCGGCAGAGGTTCTGGAATGCGAGGAAGCACGTATTTAGAGTTTGCCCGTGAGGTGCAGACATATTGTGAGCGTTGGTGCGCCTCGAAGGGGGTAGAGGGGGATTATGACAGACTGCTACAGCTGATCCTGATTGAGCAGTTTAAAGGTTGTGTCCCTGTGGGTATGAGACCCTACCTAGATGAGAAAGAGGCAGCCAAGTTAGCCGCAACTGCTAAGTTAGCGGATGAGTACGCGTTGACGCATAAAATGAAGTTTGTCCCGAGTAAAGGCTACCAGAAGGGTAGTCAGGACGGCGGGGAGAGTCCGCTGGAAAAGTCAGAAAGTAAGCCGGGGACTAGTGAGAAGGATAAGGTAGACCGGGAGCAGTCTAGTAGGAAGTCTCCTGGGGTCGTCTGTTATAATTGTGGGAAAGTCGGACACTTTGCATCCAGGTGCTTTGCCCCAAAGGAGGAGACGGGAAAAGAAAAAACGGTGATTTTGACTGGCCGTATCGAGCTGGTAAACGAACCGCTAGGAGAGGAAAGGCCTGCCAAAGTTCAGGAAGGGCGCGAGAGGTTTATCTCGGCCGGATTGGTGTCAGTGAAGGAGGGATTAAACCCACTTCCAGTGCGGATCTGGAAAGACATGGGAGCGTGTCAGTCATTGATATTGAAGAGTGTATTAGAGTTTAGCTCAGAGACCCAGACTGGGGAGGTCAAGGTCAAAGGTATTGGGGGAGGGACAGAGGCAGTTCCTTTGCACCAGATACACCTACAAAGCAACTTGGTCTCTGGATTAGTCACGATCAGGGTGAGGCCCGAATTACCGATGAAAGGCATGGAAGTCTTGCTCGGTAATGACCTCGCCGGGGGATTCATGTTCCCAGCTGTGAGATTGACAGGTCAGCCTGCCAGCATTGAGGCCCCGCCCATGGACTCACAGGTTCATCACGGGACTGCGGTAGTAAATTTAGCTGAGACGTTTCTGCCAGCCTTGTACGAGAAGGGGATAGAAAGTGAAAAGAAGGAGTGTAGTGAAACAAGAGGTAGTGAGGGAGCTGAGACAGACTTAGCATTAGCCAGGAAGGAAATTGTGCAGGCGCAGGAGCGAGACGAGGGGCTGTTGGTTTTGGCGGAGACAGCTCTCTCTGACGCAGAATTAACAAGGGAACCAGTAGGCTATTGTGTGGAGGAGGAAGTGCTAAGGAAGAAAGGGAGACCAAGTACCGTACCCGCAGATGAGGAATGGGGGGTGGTGCAAAAGAGTTATGGGGATGAGATTTTTAACCTGGCCCACAAGGTACCCCTCGGTGGACATTTTGAGGTGCTGGAGGAAACAGTTGGTGGAATCATGAAAGAGGTTTACCGGCTGCACTGGAGGAAGGATGTTATTGATTATGGCAGACGCGAACTGAGACAGTCACAGGCTTTTGATATGCTAACAAACCTAGTCGGTCTTAGCGCGGAAATCAATGAAGCTAGGGTCCCCCCGATAAGAGAAAAAAAACATTTTGAAAAGATGAGTATGGTATTGACCAGATGGGAGAAGGCTATTGTTTTGGCCAGCTCTGCTGATAAGGTCTCTCCCTTAATCCCCGAACAAAGCCACTCTTTAGGAGAAGTAATTAAATGACTCGCACACGTGTGTTTGATTGTCCCGAGGTGATGCAAAGAACTGGGACGTTGGGTGGTATCTGTTATACTAGTTTAGCCTAGCGAGCAACAGCCCTATAGAATGAGTAATTCAGTGACGAAAGGGCTGACGAACACAGGGGTGTGTATTGGCGATGTAATACGGCTGTCTGAAGCCAGCTTGATAGTGAACCTTGAAAAAAATGAGTTTGGCCACATGAAGTCACTTATCTGGGAATTGTGGTGACACAGGGGCAGCTGGCAGCGATGCAAGCTAAGGTGCGGGCTATCTCTGACATCCCAACCCCGACAGACAAGAGGGCCCTCAGAAGGCTCTTTGAGATGGTGGGGTACTGTAGGAAGTTTTGCAATAACTCTGCGGTTACTACCCCTCCCCCCCCTACTAAGCCCTTGCGAGAGAAAACTAAGTCGGAATGGGACGACCCTTGGTATTGTGGTCCGGGACGAAACCCAATGAGAGGTTACATTGATCGCAATTCATCAGTGTTTTCGGCCACTATGAAGTTTGCTAAGTTGGAGCCTGGTCTAAGGGATTATTAATAACACATATAAAAGGAACAGAAAATGTGATGGCTGACTGTCTGTCAGGTGTTGACAACTTCAAATTCGCTGTATTAGCCAAATAGCTGATAAAGATGTATATTTGTGTGTATCAAATAATGTATTCATGTTTGTAATTTTTACCCCGGTAAAAACCCTTAAAGGTGGGAAGTGTGACAAGAATACATATAGATTAAGATGTTAACTGTTCTGTGCTGGCACCAGTGGGATCAGCAGTTGGTCTGCCACCTGTCTTCAGGAGAAAGAGAGATAAGGAAAACAATGGCGCAGCATTTGGAGATGTTAATGAAGGGACGGGAGAGAGTAACGGAAGGAGAGCTGTCAAGATCGGCTCCCCCTTTGAACCCTGAACTGTTTGAAGTGATGGACAGGCGATACCCCAGCAGGGGAATAAAAAGGGACAGGTTCGCTAAGGCAAGACACACACGACACCCTGAGGTAACGAGACCCTGGAAGCGGTGCGTCTCCCACAAGTCGGTGGGAAGTTTTGGATGGCTGGTCGCGGGACCAAGCCATAGACGCACAGGGTGGAAAGGCACGATTGGCGGGAACCTGGTGTGTGTCCACCCTTTCCTGGGTGCCAGGTTCACCGCAGAGAAATGATCGTATCTGGAAACGGAGGGGTCACGGTCGGTGACCTCAGAAGACATCAAAAAAGGTTTGCCCGAAAGCTGACTGTGAATGTGGAAGCCGTTTGAATATTCATTCATTTTGCTCTCTCTCTCCTTCCCCCCACTGTCCATCGCCACGGCAGTGATTACTGCGAACTGAACTGAACTTTGCGTCACTTTGAAACTGGTCATTTACCCCTAGACAACGATAGAGCTTGATTGATCCTGTTATCTTAATTCTGTGTACATGTGTGTTTATCATTGCTGAACTGTTGCATTTATTATCCTTTTGATTAGAGTACTGTGTTGCTTGTTTCTTTAATAAAACTTTCTTAGTTCTAGTAGTCCAGACTCCCATGGAGTGATCCATTTCTGCTGGTTTGGCAACCCAGTTACGGGGTACGTAACAGTAAAAGGATAGTGAGGGATAAAATTGGTCCCTTGGAGAATCAGAGTGGATGGCCATGTGCAGAGCCAAAAGAGATGGGGGAGATTTTGAACAATTTCTTTTCTTCAGTATTCACTAAGGAGAAGGATATTGAATTGTGTAAGGTAAAGGAAACAAGAAGGGTAGTTATGGAAAGTATGACAATTAAAGAAGAGGAAGTACTGGTGGTTTTAAGGAATATAAAAGTGGATAAGCCTCGGGGTCCGGACAAGATATTCCTTAGGACCTTGAGGGAAGTTAGTGTGGAAATAGCAGGGGCTCTGACAGAAATATTTCAAATGTCATTAGAAACGGGGATGTTGCCGGAGGATTAGTGTATTGCTCATGTGGTTCCATTGTTTAAAAAGGGTTCTAAGAGTAAACCTGGCAATTATCAGCCTGTGAGTTTGACGTCAGTGGTGGGTAAATTGATGGAAAGTATTCTTAGAGATGGTATACATAATTATCTGGATAGACAGGGTCTGATTAGGAACAGTCAACATGAATTTGTGCGTGGAAGGTCATATTTGACAAATCTTATTGAATTTTTTAATGAGGTTACTAAGAAAGTTGTCGAGGGTAAAGCAGTGGATGTTGTCTATATGGACTTCAGTAAGGCTTTTGACAAGATTCCACATGGAAGGTCAGTTAAGAAGGTTCAATCGTTAGGCATTAATATCGAAAGTAGTAAAATGGATTCAGCAGTGGCTGGATGGGAGACGCCAGAGAGTAGTGGTGGATAACCTTGTGTCAGATTGGAGGACGGTGTGTAGCGGTGTGCCTCAGGGATCTGTACTGGGGTCCAATGTTGTTTGTCATATATATTAATGATCTGGGATGATGGGGTGGTAAATTGGATTAGTAAGTATGCAGATAATACTAAGATAGGTAGGTTTTCAAATCTTGCAGAGAGATTTAGGCCAGTTAGAAGAGTGGGGTTGAAAGATGGCAGATGGAGTTTAATGCTGAAAAATGTGAGGTGCTACATTTTGGTAGGACTAATCAAAATAGGACATACATGGTAAATGGTAGGGCATTGAAGAACGCTGTAGAACAAAGAGATCTAGGAATAATGGTGCATAGTTCCCTGAAGGTGGAATCTCATGTGGATAGGGTGGTGAAGCTACCCTATGCTGGCCTTTATTAATCAGAGCATTGAGTATAGGAGTTGGGATGTAATGTTGAAATTGTATAAGGCCAGATTTGGAGTATTGTGTACTGTTCTGGTCACCGAATTATAGGAAAGATGTCAATAAAATTGAGAGAGTACAGAGGAGGTTTACTAAATGTTGCCTGGGTTTCATAATCTCCTAAGTTACAGAGAAAGGTTGAACAAGTTAGGTCTTTATTCTTTGGAGCATAGAAGGTTGAGGGGGGACTTGATAGAGGTGCTTAAAATTATGAGGGGAATAGATAGAGCTAACATGGATAGGCTTTTTCCATTGAGAGTGGGGGAGATTCAAACAAGAGGACATGAGTTGAGAGTTAAAGGGCAAAAGTTTAGGGGTAACATGAGGGGGAACTTCTTTACTCAGAGAGTGGTAGCTGTGTGGAACGAGCTTCCAGCAGAAGTGGTTGAGGCAGGTTCGATGTTGTCATTTGAAGTTAAATTGGATAGATATATGGACAGGAAAGGAATGGAGGGTTATGGGCTGAGTGCAGGTCGGTGGGACTAGGTGAGAGTAAGAGTTCGGCATGAACTAGAAGGGCCAAGATGGCCTGTTTCCGTGCTGTAATTGTTATATGGTTATATGGTTACAAACTATCACCATATACAACCAGATACAAACCATGATTTTCAACCATATACAGTCACCATATACTGCCATATACAAACTGTCACCATATACAACACTATACAGCCATATACAGTCACGGTATAGCATATATAAACTGCCATCATAAACAAACATGAATAAACCATCACCATATACAATTGTATATAAACTGTCACCATACACGACCAAATATAAACTGTCACAATATATAACCACATACACACTGTGACAATATAGCACCACATACAAACCGTCACCATATGCCATATATAAACTATCACCACACACAATCACCACCACACATTTTATAAATGTGAAGTTATCCACTTTGGTAGCAAAAATAGGAAAACAGATTATTATCTGAATGGTGGCCGATTAGGAAAAGGGGAGGTGCCACGAGACCTGGGTGTCATTATACACCAGTCATTGAAAGTGGGCATGCAGGTACAGCAGGCGGTGAAAAAGGCGAATGGTATGCTGGCATTTATAGCAAGAGGATTCGAGTACAGGAGCAGGGAGGTACTACTGCAGTTGTACAAGGCCTTGGTGAGACCACACCTGGAGTATTGTGTGCAGTTTTGGTCCCCTAATCTGAGGAAAGACATCCTTGCCATAGTGGAAGTACAAAGAAGGTTCACCAGATTGATTCCTGGGATGGCAGGACTTTCATATGAAGAAAGACTGGATGAACTGGGCTTGTACTCGTTGGAATTTAGAAGATTGAGGGGGGATCTGATTGAAACGTATAAAATCCTAAAGGGATTGGACAGGCTAGATGCAGGAAGATTGTTCCCGATGTTGGGGAAGTCCAGAACAGGGGGTCACAGTTTGAGGATATAGGGGAAGCCTTTTAGGACCGAGATTAGGAAAAACTTCTTCACTCAGAGAGTGGTGAATCTGTGGAATTCTCTGCCACAGGTAGCAGTTGAGGTCAGTACATTGGCTATATTTAAGAGGGAGTTAGATATGGCCCTTGTGGCTACGGGGATCAGGGGGTATGGAGGGAAGGCTGGGGCGGGGTTCTGAGTTGGATGATCAGCCATGATCATAATAAATGGCGGTGCAGGCTCGAAGGGCCGAATGGCCTACTCCTGCACCTATTTTCTATGTTTCTATGTAATCATGTACAAGCCATTACCATATACAAACTGTCACCATTTGCAACTATTTACCATCACCATATACAACGGTATACAAACTGTCACCATACATCGCCATATACAAACCAGGCAGGATTTATGAACATGTGAGAGTATAGGACCAATCAAGTGTGACAGCGGAAAAGTGTGTATGGAACCAGAGGAGATAGCAGAGGTTCTTAATGAATACTTTGCTTCATTATTCACTATGGAAAAGGATCTTGGCGATTGTAGGGATGACTTACAGTGGACTGAAAAGCTTGAGCGTGCAGTGATTAAGAAAGAGGATGTGCTGGAGTTTTTGGAAAGCATCAAGTTGGATAAGTCACCAGGTCCAAACGAGATGTACCCCAGGCTACTGTGGGAGGCAAGAGAGGAGATTGCTGAGCCTCTGGTGATGATCTTTGCATCATCAATGAGGACGGGAGAGGTTCCGGAAGATTGGAGTGTTGTGGATGTATATATATGGCATATTAAGAGACTACTAGACAGGTATATGGAGGAATTTAAGGTGGGGGGTTATATGGGAGGCAGGGTTTAGGGGTTGGCACAACATTGTGGGCCAAAGGGCCTGTACTGGGCTGTACTATTCTATGTTCTATGTTGTTCCATTATTCAAGAAAGGGAGTAGAGATAGCCCAGGAAATTATAGACCAGTGAGTCTTACTTCAGTGGTTGGTAAATTGATGGAGAAGATCCTGAGAGGCAGGATTTAAGAACATTTGGAGAGGTATAATATGATTAGGAATAGTCAGCATGGCTTTGTGAAAGGCAGGTTGTGCCTTACGAGCCTGATTGAATTTTTTGAGGATGTGACTAAACACATTGATGAAGGAAGAGGAGTAGATGTAGTGTATATGGATTTCAGCAAGGCATTTGATAAGGTACCCCATGCAAGGCTTATCGAGAAAGTAAGGAGGCAAGGGGACTTTGCTTTGTAGATCCAGGACTGGCTTGCCCACAGAAGGCAAAGTGTGGTTGTAGATGGGCCATATTCTGCATGGAGGTCGGTGACCAGTGGTGTGCCTCAGGGCTTTGTTCTGGGACCCCTACTCTTTGTGATTTTTATAATGACCTGGATGACAAAGTGGAGGGTGGGTTAGTAAATTTGCTGATGACACAAATGTTGGAGGTGTTGTGGATAGTGTGGAGGGCTGTTGATAGGATGCAAAACTAGGCTGAGAAGTGGCAGATGGAGTTTAACCCAGATTAGTGTGAGGTGGTTCATTTTGGTAGGTCAAATATGATGGCAGAATATAGTATTAATGGTAAGACTCTTGGCAGTGTGAAGGATCAGAGGGATCCTGGGGTCCGAGCCCATGACTCTGTGGTTAAGAAAGCATACAGGGCACTGGCTTTCAACACTCGTGGATTGAGTTTAGGAGCCGAGAGGTAATGTTGCAGTGATATAGAACCCTGGTCAGAACCCACTTGGAGTACTGTGCTCAGTTCTGGTCGCCTTACTACAGGAAGGATGTGGAAACCATAGAAAGGGTGAAGAGGAAATTTACAAGGATATTGCCTGGATAGGAGAGCATGCTAGATTAGATTGAATGAACTTGGCCTTTTCTCCTTGGAGCAACTGAGGATGAGAGGTGATCTGACAGAGGTGAACAAGATAATGAGAGGCATTGATCATGTGGATAGTCAGAGGCTTTTTCCCCAAGGCTGAAACGGCTAACACAAGAGGGTACAGTTTTAAGGTGCTGAGGAGTAGGTACAGAGGAGAAGTCAGGGGGAAGTTTTTTTATGCAGAAAGTGGTGAGTGCATGAATTGGGCTGCCAACGAAGTGGTGGAGGTGGATACAATACGGTCTTTTAAGAGGCTCCTGGATAGCTTAGAAAAATAGAGGGATATGGGTAAACCTGGGTAATTTCCAAGGTAAGGACATGTTCGGCACAGCTTTGTGGGCCAAAGGGCCTGTACTGTGCTGTAGGTTTTCTATGTTCTATAAACTGTCACCATATACAAACCATCAGCATATACAATTATATATAAATTGTTACTATATTCAACCATATACAAACCATCACCTTATACAACCATGAGATCATTTTCTGATGGGAGGGGGCAATGAATGTTGAGAATGCTGGGGGTTGGGAAATGAGAATCAGAATCACTTTTAAAATCACTGACAAGTCATAAAATTTGCTGTTTTGTGGCAGCAGTACAGCACATGACACAAAAAATTACAATAAATAAATATTTATAAATATTAAAAATGGACTTGTGTTCAACGTCCATTCAGAAATCTGATGGCGGGAGTAGAAGCTGTTCCTGAATCATTGAGTGTGTGTTTTCAGGCTCCTGTGCCTCTTTCCTGGTGGTCACAGTGAGACGAGGGCCTGTCCTGTCCTGAGTGAAGGGGGCAGGGTCCTCAGTGACAGGTGCTGCCTTCCTGAGGCATCACCCTTTGAAAATGCCCAGGGTGCTGGGGAAGCGAGTGCTCATAATGGAGCTGGCTGAGTTTACAACTTTCTGCAGCTTTTTGTGATCCTGTCACTAGCCAGTTAGAATGCTTTCCATCCGTAGAAATTAGTGAGCGTCTTTGGTGACAAGCCAAATGTCCTCAAACTCCTTGCCGAGGATGAGGGGAAGCCAGATGTACAGGCTGCCTCCAGCAAGTCAGAACGGCTTGTTCCTGGGCTCTAATCCCCAAATCGGATCAGGGGAAGGGTGGGAACAGAGAGTCAAGTCAAACTAACCAGAGA